>NW_017307362.1:337263-344612 GCF_000935625.1 Nanorana parkeri
GCTGTACTGTATATTATACCATCAGCTATAGAGGACTACAAATCCCAGCAATACATTATACACTGCATGTATAATGTATTGCTGGGATGTGTTGTACTCCTATATAGCCGGTGGTATTCTGCATTGCGCTGTATAAGGGACTAAAAACCCCAGCAATAATACATTATACAGCGCAATGCGGAATTCCATCAGCTATAACGTACTTTTGCTGGGACTTGTAGTCCTCTATAGCTGGTGGTATTCTGCATTGTGCTGTATAATGTATTATTGCTGGGATTTGTAGTCCCCAATACAGCAAAATACCACCAGCTATAGAGGACTAAAAATCCCAGCAATAGTACATTATAGCTGGTGGAATTCCACATTGCGCTGTATAATGTATTGCTGGGATTTGTAGTCCTCTATAGCCGGTGCCATTCTGCATTGATTGCTGTATAATTTTACACTTTCCATTTCACTATATTGCACACCACACTTTTTTTTTCTTATTTCCACCGCTCCAAGCTTGCTCCTGTGATGAACTACAATCTCAATACAAACTAGTAGTCCATCACTGGAGCCTTTTGTTTTGTAGCAGAGAACCCGCACTGACCACCTGGTGTTCCGCATTGGCCTCTGAGAGCCTAATTAGGGAGCCCCCTCTGCTGCACACACATGCACCCGTGAAACTCTCTGGACCTCTGGTGAGAGCCCGCACAACCCTCCGGAGACCCTTTAGACATCAGACGGAGAACCCAGAGCAACAGAGTATGTAGCTTCATATTATTCTGCATTGCGCTGTGTAATGTATTGCTGGGATTTGTAGTCCTCTATAGCTGATGCAGTTCTGCATTGCTGTATAATGGTATTGCTGGGAATTGTAGTTCTCTATAGCGGTTGGTAGTCATTATTGCTGGGATTTATAGTCCGCTATAGCTGATGATATTCTGCATTGTTGTGTAATGTATTGCTGGGAATTGTAGTTCTCTATAGCCAATGCCATTCTGCAATGCTGTACAATTTCTGAGTTAGTGGCAGAACTACCAGGGTCGCAGCAGTCATAGACGCGCACAGCACTGACGAGGCATCCCTCCACTACCAGTGTGCTTTACATTTCCTAAACCGATAAATACATTCACACTACCGTTACATGGATGGCAAAAGTGTCAGACAGGGGCGGGGAGAAGGCAGGGAAGAGGTAGAGCGGGAGGGGGGCCAAGTTGCCGCACCATGGGCCTCTGGGTTGTACTTGCCCCCTGGGCTAAAAGTTGCCAGTCAGCCCCTGATAGAGCCCCTCTTATTTCCAGGCTGGAGGAAATCTAATAGCATCTATCCTTTTCCTCCTCAGCCTTACTGTCTCTGGCCCACTTTCACATTTATTAGATTTCAGTTCTTTTAAGTGCCCACTCTTCCAAATCCATCTATCAGGGCATTTGACATTTTCATAACTGCTCCCAAGACCCAGGCCATTGCTGGCATCAAGGTGGCGGGCTCAAGAGTGAAATACAGAGGCAGGGTACTATGATGTTTTCAGGTAGCTATGTACAGCACCCTGTTGGCCCTTCTCACCAGCCATAATCTGTCTGCATTTGATTAAGAAGCACAGAGACCATGTGATTAAGTGTAAAATAAGGTATGTAATGACAACAAGCATAGCATGTTGATGAGGGAGCAAAGAAGGAACCAAGGAAAGCAAAATACAAACAGACTAAACTTCAGCTTTGAAGTGTGTTGCAATAGGTTGCAAGTGTTGCTTGTTACTAAACCCCCTATGGAAATGTAAGGTTACATTTTTAAACCTTTGGACCAAAAACCTGGATACTTACATAAAGGAAGAGAGAGCGAGAGAGAGAGAGATAGCAGTGGTATATGTCCATATTAATACTGTGTGTATTTTATTCCTCAGAGAGACTCATGGGAGCAGACTGTTCCCGATTCAATTAACCAGCTGGATGCATTGTGCACAGATGCCTCACAAACTGTATCATCCACAAGCTGCATCTCATCTGAAAATGGATCCACACACTACAGGAGTGCAAGCAGAGGGCCCGCCTCATCCCAGGGCACTCAGTCTTATTCACTGCATGCTCTAGAAGATGTTCACTACTCTACTTTTCCAGCTACCTCTTCCTATGCCTTCTCACCATTTATGACAGTAAACAATGAATTGACCCCTAAGATGGTTCATCACCTTTCCCAAGAGGACTCTGCTGAAACAAGCCCCATGCAAGATAGTTCTGCTTGGCCAAAGGAAGATACGAACACAGTATGGGGGCCGTATGAAATTCGAAGAAATTACTGAAATCTCTGTTTTATTTTTAGTCATCAAGAATTTGTCATCATAATGCCTTTAGATTACATAGCAGGATGTAAACCTAGACTGTGGAAACAACAATAAGAGGACAATGCTGTTGCTATTAGTATTCGTACTTAAGAGGACCCACAAGAAAAAAGAAAGTAGATCCTGTCTTAAAACAATATCAATAACAGAGTATTGATTCCAGCTTTTCTCAGTAATGTACCACCATCACAGCCCAGTGTCTGAGCATTATCTTTATTATTAAAAACTATTACATGCACCTTCCATGTATACTGCTTCAACACCACACTAGCTGTTAAAACTCCTCATCTCACAGTTTCATGCAGGAACTTGTCCACAAATTTATATTGACGAACTATCAGAAGTTTGTTTTTTCCATATTGGCCACTGTAGTCCAGAGAAGCAGTCATTCAGTTTCAAAGGATAAGCCATATCATAGAATACATATCCTCCTTCTACTGTCTGCTGTTGGATGTCATCATCACTGTAATAAACTGATCTCCCAGTGGACAGAACACCACATAAATCCTTATTCTCATTGTGTGCCACTCATAGGAAGTATGAGCACCAGCACACATAAAAGTCTGAAACATTAGAAAGCATTCTGAGAGGGGTAACACTATTACACAATAAGGGTATGGATACTTGGTTTACCATATTTTTTAGCGGTGAGTATGGCATAAGTAACTTAAATGGACAATCTCAGTACACCAAACGTGGGGCGATGATCAGGACATTTCATTCAGCTTGCCAATGTGTTCAACAGGGCTGAATTTTATCACTAGAGCCTGTAGACGCACAACCATTGGCGCCCACTGCAGCCCTCCTCTGCTAGAATCACATCTTTTACGCAAAACATTTTAGTGTTTTACTGATTCTAACCAGACTTCATATTGTCATAGTGTTTAAATTAGTATATCAAAGATGGTAATATTTGTACTGGTGATAGAAAAAATATATATGCATGGAAAAGCCTCCCTTTTCTCTCTACTACCTATAGATACAGAACTACTCTTCCTAATGGTAAATCTGTCCCTGATGCTAAGGTACTATATTTATGTACATGTCAGAGGTACAAAGGATTTTGTGATCATCAGGCATCCTATTGGACAACATTTTTTTGTGACTTAGCATTTCTTTAAAAAAAATGTAAGCATCAGAACTCTTAAAATTATTAATTTAGGTGATCACAGGTACTTACATACAGATTCACAATCTGTGGTTTGTAAGTGTTATTTTGAGTAAAGACTGACCCGACCCAGATTTAAAAAAATAAACTTAGCTTTGTATGAAAATATACGACCTAAAATGCAAAGTTATTTTTTCCAGAACTCCATTCATGTGTTTACCATGTTTTGTTTTGTTTTTTCATGTTTTTTATATGCCTTCTTCAGCTTTAACGGTCTTTTTGGGTGAGATGTTTCCCTTTTAAACAGGAGAAACACTTTATTATAAGAATTTTTATCAGCCAACAAAATTAGGAAATGGTTCTATTAGCATGTTAATGAATAACATCAAGAATATAGCTTGATCTCTAACCTCTTTTTTTCTTGCTAGAGATTTCTATTATTTTGGGAAAATCCCTATGGAATTCTGTTCATGAAATCCCACTTCTTTAACTATCATTATCCAGTCCGAATACAGGAAAATATGTTGGCTTACCTAGGCTATCTATTCCACGTACAGAAGTATATTAACATTGGACTAAAATGACAAAGTTTACCCTTCATAAAATATTTTTTTTAGTTTTTTTATGTTATCAAAGCCTAAAAAAAGTTAACTTTTTTAATATTGGAAAAATAAATTGTAAAATAACCTGAAATTGTGCTTTAACATTGTTGTAAAGCAGTGGCATCACAAAGGGGGTGCCGGGGGTGTGGCCCTGCACCCGGGTGACACCTTTTGAGGGGGTGACACCAAAATGACTAGCAGTCATTTCGGTGTCACCCCCTCTGAAATGTTGGGCACTTGGTCATGGACTGAGAGCCTGACAGTTGCAGGAGAGAGGAGGGGACCTGGTTGCATACCTTATCCCGCCGGGTGAATGTACCCTCCTCTCCCTGCTGGTGCCTATCACCAAGATGACGGCTGGCAGGTATCACCAAAATGACCGCGCACGCTCGATAACGCCATCGCGCACGCAAGTGGTGACGTCATGTACATGCGTTATGCCGTCATGACGGGGTGTCACCCAGTACCCGCTCCGGATGGCACCCATCCTCGGGCTGCCCCTTTTGCAAATTACGTATTTCTAAAAAAAAGTTGTACTCTTGGGTGGGATGTTTTACATTTTCCATTCAAACAGGAGAAACACTGGATTTTCAGAATTTTTAACAGTCAACAAAATTAGGAAATGGTTGTTTTAGCATGTTAACGAATAACATCAGCAAAGAACACAGCTTGATCTGCAACCTCTTTTCTTCTTATTAGAGAATTTTAATATTATGGGAAAATCTCTCTGGAATTCTGGTCATAAAATCCTGTTCCTTTAACTATCATGTTCAAGACCTAAAAGAGGAAAATATGTTGGCTTTCTATTTCAAGTACAGAAGTATATTGACATTGGACTAAAATGACAAAGTTTACCCTTCATAAAGTAAATTTTTTAGATTATTTCATGTTATCGAAGTTCCCTTTTTTTTTATAATATTGGAAAAATAATTTGTAAATTAACCTGTGCTTTAAAATTGTTGTAAAGTACTTTTTTTTGTACTTTGACATAGCTTACACAATAAAATAAAATTAATCAACATTGTGCATGTTGACATTTTGTAAATAATATATGCATTCATGAACATAGTTCAAATGAAAAAAATATATAATTTGCTATTATATATATACAGAATATGCTATAGGGAAATTTCCATGAAAAGTGAACAGCCTGTTTTAAATCAACCCCAAGGCCTCTTGGTTTTTTTGTACAGAAGCTGTTAATAAAAAGTATAGTAATTACTTAGCTTACTATTACATAGTCACAAAAGTATGTACGGTATTTCTTATTAATACCCAAAAAGCAATTAAAGACTTATACAGCGACCTGTACTCTAAATGTGGCATTCACAGAATAGTATATAATCTTGCACACATTTCAACTCTATAATGGCAAACACATTCTGTAACGAAAGATTATTCTTAACATATTTATGCTTCAGAATAATTTTCTGTTCTGATCTTTCAAAAATAGGTCCATTCTAAATTTTGGTCAAAAGGTCAAGTCCTTAGCAATTTAAAAAATCTCATATTTTTTTATAAAACATATAAGGAACGGTTTATTACTTTCAAATCCTCAATATACTTCATGTGGTTTTAATCAAGCATTGACTTGGCAGTTGACTTGGCATTCTCCTTAAAGAGGGGGTGCTATTAGAAATGGACTCCTCAAACTAATCACTTGTGTTTCTTTCTTTCCTTTTTCTCCAATCCAATTTGTTTCTATTTCGTTTCACCCATTGGTATGCTCTAAACCAATGTACTGTATTTCTACTTATATTCTATCATTGGCATGTCTTACCATTACTAAAGGATGTTTTGTCTCTTTTGGCATTGTTGATCTTTGGTTTCTATCAATTATAATCCTCAGCATGTGTGATGAGATTTTATTAAGTTATTTAAACAATTCAGATTGTTTCCAAACTCCAATATTCACCTACAATTCCTGTAATTGTGCATTAATGTTTCTTAATACAGTATCATATTATTCACATAGTAGTAGCTTCATATTCTGCTACAAATGTTAAAGCTCTTCTCCAATCTTTGTTAGAATTCAGGTGAAACTACTCTGATGTTAGAAAACACTTAAATACACAAATATTGTTATCTGTATATTTTTCCAGATATAATTTACTCCAACAAATCCATGACTTGAATCATATAATTTTCTGATCTAGAAATTGATCCTTAACTTCTAATTTAACTGCAGTCCGCAGCCTGCTTCTGCTGTATCTTAGAAACTAAAAATTCCCATTTTAATATAATGGGAGAAAGAAGGAAAACAAACAAAAGCACACACACCAACCACTTCAGACTGGACAGCACTGTGAATATTTAAATATTAAAAGACTGAACTTGTTCTGACTTACCAATTTTAGTGACACCCAAATGTTGACACTAGGCCTTTTTTACCTTGGATAAAGTATAGAAATACACATTAGTATTTTGTGGCCCCAGTTCTAGTGTAAAAAGGAAAAAATGTGTATGTCATTATAAAGTTGAAACTTGTGAAACTCTATATACTGTTTTGTGATTACTACATATTGGGCACAGGGCACTATACAAACCTTTAAGTGGTTTTAACTTTTCTGCCTTTTGGGTAATGTTATGTCTCACATAAATATACAGTATATTGTATTGTTGTTGCAATGTATTGCATTGCTTTAATATGCTGTATCTACTGATACCAGGTGGCGAGTGTGCTGCAACAGCAACCTGTTTATTTTGTGTCCTTGGCATGCTCCCTGTTTCTCCTCTTATTCTGTGCTAGTTAATACAGTCCCTAGCTAGACACTTCCTGCTCTCTTATGCTTGACCATTTTAGTTTTACATCCTATCATAGAGACAGGGCTTAACAAAGCCATTGTCTTCTTACACTTCAATTAACTCTTCTACATACTCTGCTCTATCTGCTCAAGATTTACTTGTGCCTTAGAGAGTGCATGGTGGCCTCTGTCTGCATTTGCTGTGAGCACATGCTGCATTTCAAAAAGGGGGGGGGGGGTTGAGAAGCGTCAACAACCTGGCGTGGATCAGCAGGGAAGTGTATTCGGATGCAAGTTCTTAAATTTGTACCCACATCTGGGTGTGTTGGCTGAGGCTTCAAATTAAAGTTTTCAGAAATGTGGTGCTGTGAGGTGGAGTGTCAGCACTTCCAATCAGAACTCTGTGGTGTCAGCGTGTTTACAAAAATGAATGAATAGGTGGGTGAGTATTAATGGGTGAGGTTTGCTGGCAGTTGTAAATACATAGATTTACCATTCAGTAAGTAATGCTGCGACATCAGCAACGAGGGTCCTTGGATGACATGACACCCAGATGTGAGTACAAATTCAAGAAC
>NW_017307362.1:344636-346275 GCF_000935625.1 Nanorana parkeri
CTCATTTCCTGGACTTTTTTCTAAACTTTCACATGCTCTGAAATCACATTGTTTCTAAAACAACTACGAACAGATTACAGTCTCCTGCAATCTTTATGTTTCTGATTCCACTCATTAGAAGCAAATCTGTCTGCAGTTTGGAGATGCTGTGCATGCATTAGAAATAAATATTTCTGCGGTTTGGTGACACTGTTTATGGATTTAAATTTTCTGTGTATGGAACTACAAAAACTATTGTTTTTAGAATTATCACTGCTGCTGATGTTGCTGTGTTCATTTCTGTCCTGCACAAATACCTACTTTCTGCATAGTCTGTAACGTCACACAAATACATTCATGGATTCACTAGAGACAGATCCTCAACATAACGTTGATTTGCAACAGGTAGAGATATCTGCTAAACCCAAACACACAGTTAAGTCTTTCTTGAAGATTAAAGAGAGTTATGAAGCAAACAAGGCAGAAATTATTTATATATTATTATATTTTTTTCTGTGGAAAAGGACTATGCAATTTCCTAGCTGTTACTGATGAAACACGTATAATGGTTTAACTAAATGGTGCACCTGCAAAGCTAAAATGAGCTTATGAAATCTACATGAGACTGTCTGAACAATATTCTTCTCTATCAAGTATTAACACAGAGGTGTCTATTCAAGAGCTAAATAACCTTATAGCTCTAAACCAACAAAGGCAAGTTATATTCCTGAAGGTCAAGTCATGCACGGATAACAATATATCACAATTGCAACATATCAGCAATTTAAAAAAAACTTCCGAGGGTAGAAGTCTATAACTGCCATAAGTGACCTGGGTATCCCTCCTGTTAAATAATTTAATATGTGAATAAAATAGCTAGGCCCCTGATCCCCAGAGTGTGTCAAGAGCTATACTTGTGGGCAAGCTGTCGCTTGGGAATAGCTAGATCAGATCTAAGGCAGTGCAGAAGCTTTAGAAGATGCTATATTGAAAAGATTGCAGGACTTTGCTAAGATATCTGGCAATAATAATTGGAAATTCAGGAACTAAATGATCATCTACTTGAACTACAACCTACTGTACTGAGGCAGATCCTCGGACATCAGATTACGGTGGGAATTAACTTGTTTTAAAGCTGACATACCGCTTATAGAAGAAGTGATCAACCATGGGTTCAAGGTGCAAAAAGACAGACTTTCTAGTGTACAGAAACTCTAGAAATGCTATCTATAGAAAGATAGGAGATACACCCATTGCCAGTGGCAACAGCGAAGAAAGGTGAAAATAACTCCAACTGAAGCAAAGTGAAGAAAGGTGAAATGAACTCACAAACGCCTACTGTCTCATCAACAACCAATTACAGCTTCTCCGAAAGTCTTGTGTGTTTAAAGCTGAACACTGGAGAAAAAATACCCTTGAGATGGGGTTCTCCCTGCACTGCAAGGGTTAAATGCATGTTTATGCCTAGGGTTAAAGGAAAATTATGACATCATTGTGTCTGATGTCCGATAGAACACCTTGCAGAACTGCCTGACGGAACCAATCACATACAACAGAGGGAGCCTGCAGGAGCAAAGTCCTTTTTACTGGTACCCTAGGCATAAATTAACATTTAAGAATTGCAGTGGGGGGGGGGGGGGGCCTGGGGGGGGGTTTTTTT
>NW_017307362.1:346596-351987 GCF_000935625.1 Nanorana parkeri
GGGGGGGGGGGGGGGGGGGGGCACTGCAGGGGTATTTTTATTCATGTAGTTTAGATTTAAAGGAAAGCCCTTTGAAGAATGCAAGGAATGTTTAAAAAACTGTGCCATTTGCTTCAGATGTTGTGCATCTACAAAGCACTTTGATAGAGACTGCAATGCTACAGTTAGGTGCTCAGAATGTGGCAGTGATAGGCAAGTATCAACCTTACACTATGACCCCCTTAAACAGGACTCTACATCCACCCTCATCAGATCATGGCAGGGAGAGCCGTGACCAGTCACCTTCAGCATTCACATCGAAATGCAGTGAGCCAGGTTGTGAAGGACATTTAGAGAAAGCCAGTACCAAAATATGTTTGGTCATGGTGTTTTCTTGAGGTCAAAGCCAAGCCAAGCGAGCCAAAGAAAGCTTTCAGGATGTATGCTGTTTTATATGATGAAAGCAGTCACTCAACTTCAGTTCTTTAAAATGGTTAATGCAAAGGGAGAAGTATTATCCAACACCCTGCACACATGTGATGAGACACAGCAGAAGGAAGAATTGATCATGTTAAAAAAATCATTATTTCAGACATAAAAGGAACTGAAGGAATTCATCTTCCTGCAGTCATCGAGTGAAATCGAGTGTAATCAAATATCTAGCAATAGGGAGGGGGTTGCTACACCAGAGGACGCATGTAATATATTATCTGTTGATTTGACTGGTTACATCTCACCACTTGACAATGATGCTCATGTTTCTGCTGAGAAGAGAGATCCAAACAGTACATAAACAGTTCAATGGTCCGAGCGATGGTATCTATTCCCAAACGACTGACTTAGGTTGAGTCATTATTGCAGCACCCTACTCCCATAAGAATCAGAGTCCAAACAACGTGCCCATTTATAAAACTATAGTTTAAAGAGTTCAGGATGCCCATTTTATCTCATGCTAAAGGGACTCCAAGGAGATATAAGCTCTAACAACAAGGTGGCTTGTGGGCATTATGTCTACATGAGAGAATCATCTTACAGCAGGATCTATGGCCAGGAATCTATTAATACTGAGATCCTTCATAACAATTATGTTCATTTCCATAAGTCTACTTCAGTAGAGGTGGCTTACAGAGGACCGGCTGCAACCTCAAGCTAGTTCTGTCATTAATAAATCTACACCAGACAGCTGCAAAATAGTAATGTTCCTCCATTCCATCTTGATGGGATCACCAAAAACTTTGATTCCACATTTCTGCAGCAGAGTTTCAGCCTGACCTGCAATTTAGCCACAGATTCATCCATCAAGAACCAAACTAGCATGGTTGGCAGCTCAAGCATCAAACCAGGAACCCTGTTAACAGCTAAAGGCCTAGGAAGCTCACTGGAATTGTCTTAGCCAGTCATCTTGCAAGAACATCCTTCTCTTCACTAGCTAGAAGCAGAAAACACAAATGAGAGACTTGTCAAGAAGTTTCAGCTATAGAAATTATTTTACTTTTCCCCACGAGGGACCTTGCAAGCTTTGCCACCTTTGAAAAATTATGTAATCCTTCCCTTTTGTTCTTATGCATATATTCTGCATATTATATCTTAGCTTTCGTGTTTTTCAGGTCCAGAGGATAGGTCATCCAAATTCATGGACTTTGTTTATGTTATGTTTATAATAGCAAAATCTATAAAACTTTTAGCCTTTGAGTTTTGTGTCCCACATAATTGTATGTTTTGTTGTTGTTCCAATGCATTACATTATATTATTAAGTAAGATGTGCTTGCAATCCACATGAGGAGAGCAGTCTGGTGTGACAGCCATGGTTTCCTAAATAGATACAGAGAATTGAGTGAGCATAGCCACCCTAGAAACGGAAACTGTGTGTTATTTGTAGGATTAACAGGTAAAATAGAAGAAAAAGAATAAACAAAGAAAACATTTAGGGAAAAGAATTAATCCCAACCTGAAGAGAAGCTGAGGTCCTGTGTAAACCCATAGGGATGCAGAGATCTACTTGAAAACTAACACAATTACTAAACGATAGATAAACCTCAGCACTGTTGTTCCCTTAGGCTTTTTTCAGTTAGGTCAAAGTACTAATAGTTTTAGATTAAAGCTTACCATACACCAGTAGGTTAAAAAGAAGGTAAATCTGGAATGCTAATTGGAATTGCAAATTTAAATAGCTAAAGGGGTCAAATCGATGACTGAAAAAAAAATCGAAGGTGCAGGATAGGAATTTTTTCTTGAATGAACGAAATTTGAACAGTGAGTGTGGATTTCATTTGGGAAACTCCATTCATTCCAAAATCAAATGTTAAAATCAATGAAATTTTAAATGAAATTCTATAAGTTTTTGATGGCATTATCAAATGTTCTGATGAGATTTTTTTGTATGAACATTAATACGAAAATCTACCAGTGTATGGCCAACTTTACTCTATCTTATGTAGTGCAGGAGCCTGTCTAGTTGTAAATAAACTGTGTTTAGTTGTGGTAGATCTAAACAATATTGTACAGAGACTGCACAATCAAACTGTAAAGTGTATGGCTAGTTTTAAAAAGCTTATTTCTCCAAAGTTATCAACTGATACCAGGCCTGATATGGAAAATAACAGTTGGATTCTGAAAGTTTCCAGTTTGATCAGTAAACGTAGGAAGATAACAGTTTTTAATACTGACAGTTTAATATAAGGGGCTCAATTTAACTTAACAAGCACATACTATGAGACATAAAAAATAATTTCCTTAAATATCCATTCAGAATGGATAGCTTTTAGATCAAGTCTGACCTGGAAAATGACAGTTAGAATCTGAAAGTTTGAGTTTTATCCGTAAGTACAGGGAAATAACAGTTCTTAATAGTGACAGTTTAATACATCAGACCCAGTTTGACTTAACAAGCCCATACTAAATGACACAAAAGCTAATTTCCTAAAGTGTCAAAATAATTTTAAGAGGACAGGTTCTGAGAATGTAAGCAGCATGTTTTTTGTCAAATGACTGTCATATCAATATGGATACTTTTGATATTCTCAGGTCTCAAAAATAGTTATAAAAGAAATTTGGAAGTAAAACTGTGATACTGAGAATGCTTGACATAAAGCCGGACAACTCCCCTTTACCTTGAAATTAAATGACAGATGTTGGAGACCTATAAAGCCTACAGACTACATATGTCTCGATATTCAAGAAAATGACTCATGAAGGAAACAGATATTTCCGGTTGTTTAGCAATTGCATTATTGCTTCAAAAACACTTAGATGAGTCCATAGCGACATCTATACACACATCAATTGAACTAAATGGACCTATATCTTTATTTAACCTCACCAAATATGTTACTATGATGTCACAAACACTGTCAATGAAAATCGGACTGTTCCATAAAACCATATACAGCTTAAAGGCATCTACCAATTAAAATAGTGTTTTTTACATTCTGAGTGAATCAACAAACTGGCTGCACTCCATTTACATCAGCCTTCACAAAGAGGGTTATTCACAAAGCTAGCCGAAGGATGAGCCATAGCTCCGGCTGATCCTTTGGCTAGCTTTGGCTGCCGGGGTCCTTTGGTTCAACCGAAGAACTGCTGTATGGGCTATTCAAACTGCTAACCAGGGACACTGATCTCGAAACAGCTAACTCTCCCTGGCGCCCCGGGAGTCTCCTGCTCCCGGCCGCCAAGGAGAGAAACACTGCTGTGTCTTTTTTTCTTTATTCTGACACGAGCGATGTCAGAATAGAAAAAAAAAATGTTTTCCCATTAAAATACATTGCTACACTACTATTGGCTATTTCAATTTGCAATAGCCAATAGTAAACTAGCATTGTACCCGCCCTCTGCTGCAGTTCTCCATCAGGTCCATCAGCAGAGGGCGGGTACAATGCTAGTTTACTATTGGCTATTGCAAATTGAAATAGCCAATAGTAATGTAGCAATGTATTTCAATGGGGACATTTTTTTTATTTTTTTTTTCAATTCTGACATTGCTCCGTGTCAGAATAAAGGAAAAAAAGAAACAGCAGTGTTTCTCTCATGGGCGCCCAGGAGCGGGAGGCTCCCAGAGCGCCCGGGAGAGGTTTTTTTTTTTGTTTTTTTTACGGCAGCAGAGCCGCTGGACAATAGGAAACTATTGGGCGGAGCTAGCTGCCACTGCTAGCTCCGCACAATCGTGTTCTATTTACTTTTTTTTAATTTTATAAACAATTTTTTTTCTGTTCTGCTCGGTACCTCTGAGGGACCGAGCAGAACTTGTGCACAGGGTGGACAGCACATGGCTAAACACAAACAAATAAACAGACACACATATAGGTAGCCCTAGGGCAAAGGGAAACACCTCCTTAAAAATATCTGTAAAAAAATAAATCAAGGCAACTGGACTTGCTGTATTTTTCTTGAAGACGTTTTGCTGTCCATCCGACTAGCTTTCTCATTCTGACTTGAGAAAGCTAGTTGGATGAGCAGCGAAATGTCTTCAAGAAAAATACAGCAAGTCCAGTAGCCTTGATTTTTTTTTTTTTTACAGATATACTGTACCATGACATGGATGAATGAGAACCTTGTACATAACAATGTATGAGAATGGTTTCACACCATATGTATTGTTGTAACGTCCTGAGCTGGGTCTGCTTTTGTTTTTGCGTTAGGGGAGACAAGCTTTGAACAGTGTGCAAATGACAATAAACTTTAGGTAAAATGTATGTTTATGTACTGGGCATCATTTAACCTGAATATAAACACTGTGCACCACCTGCTCCATACTACAAAAAACATTTACATTTTTTAACACATGAACACAAAAGCCTTAATCCTATTGTCAATACCCCCTGGAATGTATACAAAGGCATACACTGGAGCTGCAAGTATAGTAATAAATTAGTGGAATAATAAAAAAAAAAAAAAGCTTATGCACATTGAAAAGAGTGCTGAGCTCCTGCATGCTGTAATCAAAAGAGGAAATCTCTTAAATTACTGTGCAAACCTTTCACCTATGTTTAGAGTGTGCCTTTTACATTCAGTCAACTGCAAGTCAGACCATTAATACTTTGTACTTCGCATTCAGCCCACCTGAAAACTGCTATCAATACATTGTTCCATCTCTTCCTGAAAGTCTGTCAGCTCTGTAAGCCTTCACATGGCCGCTAAAATGTGAAGCACACTTTTACCTAGCCATACTAATGCTTGCTTATGCAGTAGAGCAGTACAAAGAACAATTAAGGTTTTGAAAGAGCTGCAACCCATAGCAAACGACCCATTTTTAATTTGTTGAGATTTGGATAGTATGGTATAAGAACATTATTACTGAAAAACAACTAGAATAATATTATATAATATATATAAATAATAAATTTTCTTCATAGATTATAGGGGGGACATGAGCTTCAGTTTTTATAAGAGCATTCTATACAGCAAACATTTAC
>NW_017307362.1:352365-357004 GCF_000935625.1 Nanorana parkeri
ACACACACACACACACACACATTATTATTGTTGCAGGCTAGGCTCTGCCAGCAATGTTGGGTTTATTATTGCAATTTCTGACACCAGTGCTGCTGGTTATAATTGTGCCCACTGACACCAGTGCTGGGGGTTATTATTGTGGCTACTGACACCAATGCTGAGGGTTATTATTGCTCCACTGACACCAGTGCTGGGGTTTAGTGTGCATGGCAGTATATTGCCGCAGGATCGCAATTTTCAGGGTTTGAGGTGTATTACAGCCCTTTCATTTTGAAAAGGGTGCATAACGTGACCCTATGAAAGTGTCAGGGGCCACACCTGATGTCCTCTATTATTTTCAGATTGACTGTCACTGCATTACAGCAACTCTTAACACATTTATCCTCACCTGCCTTCCTACTTCTGGCAGAATTTTTAGCTATAAACATTGTGGGTGTGACAGATGCCTGTATCCCCTGGTGCATACTATGGGGTCTATTCACAAAGCCATAGCTTCGGCTGACCCTTCGACTAGCTTCGGCCCCAGGACCCCTTCGGTTCAGTAGAACCGAAGGGCTGCTGTACGGGCTATTCACTATAGCCCGTACAGCTCCCAAAGTTGGCCAAGCGGCTCAGTCGAGCCATAGGCATATGCCTCGGCTCGACTGAGCCGAGGTGAAAGCCGATGTTGGCCGAATGGCCGGCCAACAGTCTGCTACTGACAGCTGGGCGGAGACAGTTGTCATCTCACGGCTGGCTCTGGCCACTTGCAGAGACAGATTAGGGTCCCTGGTTACCAGGTAACCAGGGACGCTGATCTGTCATTACTCTCCCGGACGCTGTAGGAGTCTCCGGCTATTAGATAGCGTGCATAGGAATGCATAGCTAGGTTCCTATTGGCTATTTCACTTTGCAATAGCCAACTAGCTATTGCACCCGCCCACTGCTCCTGTCAATCAGCAGAGGGGGACCTGCAGTTCTCCATCAGGTCCCCTTCTAGTGATTGACAGCAGCAGAGGGTGGGTGAGCATGTTTGGCCGTCCCAAAGCCAGCCGCAGCAAGCCGATGTATGGCTGTTTTTAGTCGGTGTATGGCTGAAGTCAGCCGTACAAGTCTGAAGTGAATAGCCGAACAGCGTTCGGCTCACTTCACTTCGGGTCGGTTATTCACTCGGCTGCCTACGAATAGACGCTTATGTCTCCTTCTGCTGGCCACTAAGTCACCACAGTATTCTATAATGACATGTAGCCAGGCAGTGAATTGAACCACAGTGAGCGCGGTAGGGGAATGTCTATGCAGTAGGGGGCATGACATTCAACACATCCAGAAGCGTTTGATGCGAAGATTCAAATTTTTAACCAACAACAAAGTTGCTTTAAAGCATCCATCAGCTCCAGTTTGGAGATGTCACCTTAAGGGCCTGTTCACACGACGTGTGTTTTATGGGCTCCAGTTCTCACGTGCGCAGTCCGTTCAGCTTACGACAGAAAAATTACCGCATGTCACATTTTGTCAGGTTCGGAAACGGTCCGGATACGCAAACGCGTCAAAAAGGCATAAAAAACGCACTGCGCTGCAGCTAACATACTAAAAGCCCCACTCCAGCAAAAAAAAAAGTTTTTTTTTTGCTGGAACGCATCAAAAACGCGGCCAATACGCGGCCAAAAACGCAGTGCATCAGCAGCTCCACGTCTGCTGATCAGCACCTGATCAGGTCCTGATCAGGACCTGATCTCATGTGATCAGGCCCTAAGGGCCTGTTCACACGACGTCCGTTTTGTGTGCTGACCGGCTCTGTACGCTGCTGCACTCAAAATGTATCCCAATGTATCCCTATGTGTGTTATGGGCTCCAGTTCTCACGTGCGCAGTCCGTTCAGCTTACGACAGAAAAAATACTGCATGTCACATTTTGTCCGGTCCGGAAACGGTCTGGAAACGCACGAACGCGCATGAAACGCAACGAGAACGGAAACGCAACGCAATGCAGCTAAGGGGGGAAAAAAGAAAACGCACTACATCAGTCTGCAGATCCGCACCTGATCAGGACCTGATCAGGACCTGATATCATGTGAACAGGCCCTAAAGGGTGTGCTGGCTGTGAAGTTAAACATGCTATTAGCGAGCTTTCAGCAAGCTTCAGCGTTACATGAAACCTTTTAAAAAGACTGTTGAAGCAAGTTAGCAGCTTGCCAGCATTCCCATTAAAAAAACATTTTTTACACCCCCAAACTAATGCTGAAGGGTGCTTTAAACGCATCAACAAAGCTGCTTGAAGCTGTCTGATCACTAGTTTACACGAGATGCAGTTGTGATGCAGTCTGTTCAGGTTGGCAGCTGCATCCAAATTCATTCCTATGGGATTTCTGGTTCTCTGTTCACACCAGTGCAGTCAGTTCAGGTGGAGTCAGAAAAAATCCTGCTTGACACATTTTAGCTGCACCTGATCACAACAGAATGCATCAAAAACGCATGCAAATGCATGAAACGCATCGAAATGCAACGGAACGCATCAAAAATGAAAAACAAATGAGCAGAATTGATGATCTTATCATCCTGGGACTTCCTCTTTGTGGACAGAGGAGATTTGCAAAGAAGGGAGCATTGCAGCCATGGCATTGCAGCAGTTGTAGCTATCCAGCCATTGCAGCAATTGGCCCTTAGATTCTCTGACACTTACCAGCAGGTGCACCCAATATTGACGTCTCCTGCGAAGATGTTGTCTGTGAATGGCTACAGCCAACACTAACACCATGCCTGCAAACAAAGGAAGCACGTCTGAGCTATTGCATTTCTAGGTAAAAAAAATACACGCCTGAACGCGTCAAAAAGGTGTCAAAACGCGACTAAACGCATCACACTACAGCTGCGCAGACTCAGGCATTTCTGATGCAGTGAACAAGCCCTGAAAGATTTGTGAATAGTTTGTAAAGGTTTGTGGTACAGACTGTTTTGATACAAACTGAAGCATGCAAGTTCAAGTCCTTAATGTTTCTTATTTCAGCAGAAGTTGTGCAGTGACAACCCCGGTTTGGTCAGTTTACTCGCAAGCCAGTTTGTAGGTTCACATGTGCAAAAACGCAATTATGAATTGCATTTTACTAACATTACTAGCCTTATCCATTTACATAAACCAGAAATGTGAAAAAAAACATTTTCCATTTCCCTATTAGCATCAAAAATATATGAATAATTGTTTAATTTATAAATAGGTGCAGTTTTTTACCCAGCAGCCACCTGTATGATGGAGACAGGAAACTATGGTGGATGTGTCCTGCCTCCTTTTTATAATATTAGGTGAAAGTTATACCTAGTCTCATTGATCAACCCTTGACAAAATTGTTTAAATGTCCTCCTCAGCTAAATGCAAAGTTATTGCATGAGGAAACCATCAGATTCTTTGGAGCCCTTCTTTGGATTATTAATGAGATACTGCACCTCTGATGAGCACAATGGTTCTAAAAGGTTTTTGTCACTCAGTAAACTTGTTTGGAAACTTGCCTTGTTCTTAAAAGAGAACCTGGCTAAATGACACAAATGACATAGAGACTGGTATCAGCATACAAGGAGACCCACATGCTCATGGCTTGCATGTTAAACATACCAGTGCTGGTTGCTGAATTGGAATCTAAGACCCACAATAAGCATTATGGCACTCTATGCTAAATTTTAATTCAGTGCCCTCCCATTCTGCTTACACTTCTTGTAACTATTGTCACTGAAGTTGACATCAAGAGCCATTGCCTTTCCGGAGCAGTAAAGTTACCATCAGTGGTATATAGACTGCCCATTATATGAAAGATCACAAGAGCAAGTTAGGCAGAGGCATGGGGCAAATAAGGTATGAGGTACTGTCACTCTGCCAGCCATTAGAAGGTACTTCATGTTTGCAAGTTCCAACGCCTGGTACAGAATTTTCCGCCTATGGATTTATTTGCATCACTGGTTGCCAGATTGTTGTCATGATACAAAAGATAAGAATAAAGGTTGCAGCTTCTAAGAAGTGCCTGTTCCCTCTCCTAATATATCCTCTTCCTCTACGCTTTGTAAAATTATCTCATTCCTCTTTGGCCTTGTAGAACATTGCAACAGATACATGGAAGTCTCACACAATCTTTCATCAACTCCTCCTGAATACTCACAAAATGCAAGGAGCTCTGATAACATCTTATTTGTCATGGCTTCCAATCAGAAACCAGCACAGGCAGTAGCCATTACATTTTCATGCTGCAGGCAGCCAGTGACTCAAAAAACTTCCATACTAGTGAGGTGGCTTTTACAAAACAGAATAGATGACATACAGTATAAGAAAGTCCAGGAATAGGTATGTTAAGTCAAAAATACAATGGTGGTTACCTCCCTGCTCGCAGCTTGCAACAATTGGACAATGTAGGAGCAGCAGAAGACTACTGTCCCACTGTTCTGTCTCATCCCATGCATTTCTTAAAAAATGTATTTACTAATTCACTGCATTCAACTATTTATGTAACCATTAGGAGTAGCACCATTGCATGCTATAATGAAAATCCAGCTGTAGGTAAACCTTATGAAACCATAATATATAGACAGGTATAAACATATTAGATCACATTTTAGTATCACATATGCCCTAGAACCATTTTTCCACATATATATATATATCTATATGTATATATATATAT
>NW_017307362.1:358684-388638 GCF_000935625.1 Nanorana parkeri
TGTGTACCCTAAGTGCTAACAGTCAGGGCAAAATAACTGATAATGTGCTTTGATGCGAGTTGATGCCATAAGATAAGAACTCTGCCTGATGTGTTGTCTCCAGCTGCAGGATCGCTCGCTACTTGCCAAGAAACCATTTACCTGCTTCTGTGGTGTTACTCCACTCTGAGACTGCTTCCTTGCTGGTCAGAAAGATTCTGCAGCATTGCAGCCACAGAGGAAGTGATGCCATAAAAGTGCATGAGTGTTGTATATAGCCATCCTGTTATGACCTCGGCGGTGTGTTGGTCACTGAAAAAAGCGGTATCATATATCAGCAGTGGAGAAAAGAGAGGTAATTGTCCTTGCTGTGCTGTCTTACAGGGGTGTTGGATGACATCACTGACTGAACATAATAACAAATCATTTGGCAGGTAAAAGAGTATGTGTTCTAATGCATAGTTAACTGTTAGCTTTTGTCCTAGCAAATGTGTCACATTTGTGCTACACTGACAGACAAACATATTAGACCCTTGGTTCCCTACTGGTGGGTCGTGATCCAAAAGTGGGTTGTGACCCCGTTTTTAGTGGGTCATCACATGCCTTCCAGCCTAGGTGGGATGCTCCTCAGCCTCCCCCTAGCACATCACTGTCAGTTCTCACACAAACCAGTCATTCAAAATATGCTGCCCAGCGCAGGACTGTCAGCTTGAGATGGGATGGGGCTATGGGAGCTCCATCCATATGTTCATTGGTTACAGCTCCCTCGTGCCCTGTAGAGGTGCCTGGACCAGAGTGATATCACTTTCTGGCTCCCAGCACCTCTACAGGGCATGCAGGGGAGCAGTACAAGCAATGCACATACTGTATGGATGGAACTCTGTCATAGCACAGCCGCCCACACTGGACCCCAGGCTGAGGATCCACTCAAGTTCTCGTAAGGTATGTAGACTGGGCGGACCTTAAAATAATTGTTAAAAATTGGAGTGTGTGTGAGAATGTGTCTGTGGTTGTGTGTCAGTGTTTTTGAGGGCCCATTCACACTAGTACAGTGCGTTAATCGCAGAGTACCGTGAAATTAACGCACTGTACCACGCAATCACACCTACCGTGCATTATGGTGTGGGAGGTGTGCTGCATTGCCATTCATTTAATGGTACCCCAAACGCACCTCCGACCCACAGTTCGTACACCCACACTGGACTGCGCTGTAACCTAATGCCGTGCCTTCCATTGCATTACGACTTGGGTCTAGACTTAGTCACACATGACAAATGTGGGTCCTGAGGTTATACAGGTTGAGAACCACTGTGTTAGACAATGGGGTCTATTCACGAAGCTGCCGAAGGATCTGGACGTAGCTTCGGCTAGCTTTGGCCACAGGACCCCTTCGGTTCAGTAGAACCGAAGGGGTGCTGTACGGGCTATTCACAATAGCCCGTACAGCTCCCGATCATGGCCGAGCGGCTCAGCCAAGCTGAACGCATATGCATCGGCTCGGCTGAGTCGTGCTGAAAGCCGAAGCTGGCCGAGCGGCCGGCCATTGGCCGGCCAACAGCCTGCTTCTGACAGCTGGGCGGAGCCAGCCGTGATTTTACGGCTGGCTCCGGACCGGGAGAGTTTTTTTTTATTTTACAACAGCAGAGCCGCCGGACAATAGGAAACTATTGGGCGGAGCTAGCTGTCACTGCTAGCTCCGCACAATCGTTTTCTATTTACTTTTTTTTACTTTTTTCACTCTTTTTCTGTTCTGCTCAGTTCTGTTCTGTTCTGATGTACGGCTGAAATCAGCCATACCAGCCTGAAGTGAATAGCCGAACAGTGTTCGGCTCACTTCACTTCAGATCGGTCTTTCACTCGGCTGCCCTCGGCAGATTCGTGAATAGACCCCAATATATTTCTAAAAGTTGTCAGTGTCTGAGCACAAAGTTTATTTTATGAGGGAGAGATGCTACCAATGTAGTTTAATGCAAACAACTGTGGCTCTGTTAAATGGAATTTATAAAGTGTTCAAAGGTTACAATATGATAGGACCAGGAAAATGGGTTTAAACACACTGAACATTTGCCATTAGCAATTTTACTATCTTCTCCGACACATAATTGAAGGGAAATTGAACTCTGGACGCTGTTTCAAAAGGAGAGAAAGAGGGCAAAGGTACTAGTCATTTATATTGCCAGTAGTCTCCCTGCAGCTGATACTTTCCCCATTTACTGACAATCCTGTCTTGTTTTGCATTGTGTCTCTGTGCGGAGGTAGCTAGAAAGCCGGGCTTTGTTTCGCCATGTGAAAGCCTCCAGCGAGGAGAACAGTGAGCAGCACAGTACTGACCACCAAATCCCACTCCATATCTGCTGAGACCAACAATCAGAGACAGCAGTGCCTGAAATCTCACACTGCAGATACACAACTATGAGGCAATATGCAGAAGAGTACCTAGGTACACTCTCACATTTATTTTGTGAGTGTCTTAGATACACCAGTGTCTACCTCCACTCATCTGGATGACTAGAAGAAGGAGGATCACAGTGGCCAGTGGACTCTCCCTTTACATTACAGGGGAAGCAGCAGAGTGACACCCCCTATCTTAGCTTTAAATTGGCTGATAAATCCAACAATTCTTGTTTCTATAGTGGCAAAGATCTAGCAAACCACCAGGAGATTTATAATGTGTGTACACCAGAAATATCAGTTTTAGATGGATTCACTTTTCTTCATTTTATTTGAATAAAATTAATGTGTTGCAAGCTATTCTTTTGAAGTTAGAATGTGGTACTTTCATAAGCATCTCATTCTTAGAAAGCCATGTCTCCTGAGACTGCTAATTACTCTGTAAATTATTTTATCTCACATGCCACCTAGAGCATGAGGGCAAGCTCCATTTGTGATTCGGGCTCCTTTTCATCAGGATACAGCCTTGGTTGCCTTTCTTCAGAAATCCATGATCACTATGGCATTGTGATGAACTGAAAGAGAGACTTCTCCCACATTTGGGTCCAGCCAACAAAGTACCAACTAGAGATGGACTCCATGTTCGAGTCGAACATGAGTTTGACTGGAACATCGGCAGTTTGTGTGTTCGCCGAACACACGAACTTTCAGGGCGTTCGGCGAGCTGTTCACCTGCCAAGCTCCCCGCAAGGCACTGTGCCTTGTGAGCCCTGATTGGCTAAAGCCTTGCACCTGACCATACTCTGGCCATACCTGACCATACTTGCACCTGACCAGTACTCTGTAAGATCCATGATTGGGCAAAGTAATGATGACTTTGCTCAATCATGGCTCACCTGTTACAACTGTAAACAGTTGGGTGGAGCTAGCTGTCACTGCTAGCTCCGCCCCATTGTTTATATGTTGCCGGCCTCTGTCAAAATGCCATTCTGTGGCGGGAGTCCGTCGCAAGTGGACAGAACAGCGGTCAGCAGTTTTTTTTGTCTTATTTCTATGTATTTATTTTTTATTTTATTTTGTCAAGTCGTCTTCATCGTGGACAATGCTGGTCGTCGTGATTGATGCTGGATTACATCGGTGGATCCATTTTTAGTTTTTTTTTTTAAATAAAAGACGTGTCAAAGACATGCCTTTTGGGGTTTTTTTTTTTCAAATAAAGGATTTTTTCAAAAGTCTGGCCTCTTTTTTACAATTTTATTGAACCCTTTAGTGAATGGGTAGGGCTACAAGTACCCCTTACTCATGCACAAGGGGGGGACATCTAGGTGCCCTTTTATTAAAGGGGTACCCCGATGTGAATAAGCCCCCTGCCCGCACCCCCACAACCAATGCCCCAGGGCTTGTGGGGAAGAAGTCCTTGTCCCCATCGGCATGGGGACAAGGTGCTTTTACAGGGGCGCCCCTGGAAAAGCACCCTCCCAGTGCTGAGGGCATGTGGCCTGGTATCGCAGGGAGGGGGGGGCACTCGCTCGCCCCCGCTCTTTCCTGCCCTACCAGGCCAGTGCTCGGATCAAGGGTCTGGTATGGAATTTTAGGGGGGACCCCACATTTATTTTCCCCCCATTTTTGGGAATGGGGTTTCACTTTAATATTCCTACCAGACCTTAAGGGCCTGTAAGGGGGAACCCCACACACTTTTTTTTTTTTTTACATGGGGTCACTCCTAAAATTCCTACCAGACCTAGAGGGTGCTGGTATTGTTTGGGAGGGGTAACCGAACACTTTTTCTTTGTTTTTAAATGTCATTTTTTTTCTTTACAAATGTAATTTTTGCTGCAGCAGGTTCAATACATTGTACAGATGCGCCACTTTACAGGCAGTTTAAGGGGACCCCCCAGGCACGATATTTAAAGGATTTTTTTCATGTCTATTGTGATGTTAAAATCACTGCTCCTTTAAAAAATTTATTTTTTAAAAGTGTTTTATTCATTGATTCCTGTCCCCCGGGGCAGTTTTCCCAATACACTTTTTATGGCCAATAACTTGCAAATAAGCCTTCAAATGGGGTCAAATGATTTTCACAGCTCTATCCCCATAGACTTGCATTGAGTTCGAGTTCAAATTCGAACTCTTTCCATGTTCGAAAGTTCGAATTCGAACCGAACACTGGGGTGTTCAGCTCATCTGTAGTACCAACAACAGATGCGCTCTGGCTGACATAAGGGTGTGAATAGGGTTTGGTATGGCAGTATTTTCAATATAAAACTGCACTCAAGAACAGAGCGACATATTCAAATTTAAGAGTAACCTCATGAAGTATTATTATTATACTGAAAGAGTACTTGATGCTTTGAGCAGACTTCCAGGTGAATCAATCAACAGTAAAAGAACTTCAACATGCTTGAGATAAACTTGGGTCCAGACAAAAAAAATATAACAATGAAATATAAAGAGGAAAGAAAAAAATTGAAAAGGGCAGACTTGGTGGACCACTTGTTCTTGTTCAGCCATCATGCTTTTATGACATGCGTAAAAAACATTTGTGCATGTTATTTAATCAGTCTTTTTTAAAGACTGACTTAGAACCCAACTCTGGACTCTCTGCTTGTATGAGAGTGCAATACACTCCTTTCCAGATGGTTATCTGCTATTCTCCTCTCCATGTAGGTGGGCCCTCAACATCATCATGTTTATTGCAGGAGACCACTGGTCCTGCAGTACATGTGCTGATGTCAGCTTTGGAAAGGGATGGGCACAAGACTGGAGCAGAGGAGTGGCTCCGTAAGTCTGGTTATCATGTGGAGAATAAGCCTGCAGGACCATGGAGTATTGCATGTAATACACTCATAAAACACACACACAGACACACACTTTTTTTTAGGAGGGCCTTGTTATAAAAATAATCCACATGGAACCTGTAGTGAAGAAAATATGTAGCCTACATTTACCAGCTTCTACTCTGAAAAATGCTATTCACCCGGCTGTTATGATGACTCAATGCCTTCAATATTTTAATTTAAGTATTTAATTCAGAAGTTTTGACTTGCTGCATGTCTGTTCTGAGTCAGCCAGGCATAAGACAGCCAGGCAGCTAGCATTTTCAGATGAAGATCAGCAAAGACAGCTCCCATATTCCTCTCACTGCAGGGTGCCTATTTCTATGAAGATCTCCCAGAGCTTTCTCATAATTCAACATACATGTTTCTGACAGTAGATGGCGCTGTAACCGTATTTATTGCTTCTATATACAAACGACACTACCCAGAAATGCAGAACTCAAAGTAAAACGTACTTACACAAAATAAATTAATAGTATTTAAACGTATAAGCTAGATGTCTATAGAATAAACTACTATTCATTTTCATTGTCCCCAGCTAAAGGTTTTGTGGAAAGTGATGAACAGTTTCAGAGAATTAGATTAGTGTTCAGACCACACAAGGAAAAAAAAATATTAAAGTAGAAAAATCGCCTAATGAATAAAAATAATGACCATCCACTTCTCTGGGCATGGCAATGGCCGGGGCCATCACCTTCAAGCTGCAGACCTGACACAGCGCTTCCCATCACCTTCTCATTCCTTTTCTATGAATACTAATGTAGTGTGCTGTGCAAGAGCTAACGAGCCAAAGGACACACAGTGCATACTGATTGTGTCAATGTGTTTAGGAAAATGTCATAATGTGACCCTGCTGGACATTGGGAGTCATCACTTTACAGAATATATATCATATTCGAATATAATATAGACTAAAATGTACACATATGCATACACAGTATAATCTATGTGCTCATCCATACGACCCTGTACAGGGTTACACGACCAATGTACAAGATATTATATAAGCAATATGCAAGAACAAAGGTAGAAATCTGCATAATATTATATACAGCTGCATATTACACACACACACACTTTTTGTTTGCACACATATGCATTATATATATATATATATAAAAAAAATGGATGATAGCACACACACACACAAGTACAAAGTACAGGTATATCCAATTTAAAGGTGTGCAAACAAGGACAAGCATTGCAGCTCAGCTATACATTATATACACACACATATGTAGCACACATATACATCCGAGTCTCATATACATGTGAGTTGTAAAAAATATATATATAGAGAGAGAAAGACAGAATAGCAAGGGCACTCTGTTCTGTCACTAACATGAATGAAATGTGATAAAATGCATTAAATATATCCAAATATATTGTATGCTGTATTGTTGCTTTTTATAAGTGCAGATTACAGTGTAACAAGCTTACACAGTACAACTTCTATGTGCAATCCTGTAAAACGTAACAAAATTGTGTTTTATTAGTTTTAGTGATCATGGAGCAGTGTATAATGTAGCAGCACCCCTGCAAAATCTCACATGCAGGGCTGTAGCAGATCAGAGGCGCCTGGCCTGTATTCCTGACACACCGACTTGCTGTGTGCTAAGCTGCCACACCCCCCTGCATGGCATATCCCAGCCATATACCCAAAAAACCCCAAAATGAGCCCAACACGACCCCCCAAAACCTTCACACCGTCACAGCAGATCCTGCACAATCACTCCTGACAAGTGAACAGCTTGCTGGTCATCTGCTGCTCCCTGCACAGCAAATTCGGGGCTTCTTTGTGAACTCCCAGCTAAATTTGGGGAAAGTGGTATAAAAAGTTGCAAAATTCGAAAAAAAAGGGTCAGTGGGAGGGAGTGACATCAAATCTTATTCCAAAAGACCCTCAGTTATATGTAGAAGTGCTTTGTTTCAAAAAAAGATCTGTCTTTTTGTTAGGGCTTTGAATATTCAAATTGAAACTATCGCGCAATCATTGATTGTCAAATCATTGGTTTCTGGAGTTTTTAAATAGATGGCATGGTGGGGATAAATTTCAATCATATATCTGTAGGTATAATACATTTGTATTGTATATCTCCAGTGGGAATTGGAGCAAAGTGACTTGGCTGATTTCATGAAGTTTGAAGAATTTATATTCTTGTACCCTATTTTCCTCTATAGAAGAGGTGCTGGGGCTGTCACACAGCAGAATCACAGGGGATATTTTATCATTTTAAATAAGGAAAAGCTCCATTTATCTTCTCTAATGTCTGGTAAGTTCGTTTTGCATCTTTCTTTTGAACTTTTTTTTGTTTGTTTTTGCACATTTTTCTATTTTCTTTCATTCTTCTTTATACAGTTTACCTTTGAAGAAAAAAAAAAAAGCAACAGTTTAATATGGGGATAATGTCAGTACAATGTGCAGCAGCACCAAATCTTTCCTGTTTTTCCATCCCTGTATGTTGTATTTGAGGGTTTTTTTTTTTATACTGAAACATGTTTAGACTTTGTAAAGTAGATATTATATAATATATTCTGGATGAGGTGCAGTGCAGATGTGTGTGATCAAACACAGCTCAGCTCTCTTTATACGGAAGGCTATAGCTATGCTTTCCCTCTAACACTACATGACTGTTGGTTATTATTGCAGCACATTGGAACATTTTTTGTAATAGACTTTTTTTTAAATTATTATTTTAGACTTTTTTTATGCTTTGTCAGGCTTTTTGCAGGTTAGCATGCTATGATCTGCCTTCATAACGTGAAGTGAGAATTCACTGATCATGTGAATGCAGTTTACAAATCAAATGATTTTTTTAGTGACATCGAATCAGAAAAAAAGACACAGCGGAGGGGGGAAAAAAAGAGATTAGGAATCAGTTTTGTAGATCCCCCCATCTCTGACCGTTAAAACTGGGCGTTTCTGTTTTCCCCTATGGCTAGAACAAGCGATCAGAGCTGTAGAGTTTGCGTTATGGATTCCCTCCTCCCTCCCCGCTTAGGCAGGTGTTGAGGGGTCACTGTGATGTGCCTGTAGCCCGGTTCTGGAGCGGAGATCGGCGAGGCGAGGCTCCCCCTTTTCTCCTCCGCTGTCATCGGAACTTGCTGCGCTGAGCTAGGTGTGCTATACCGCACTCGGCCAGCGGGGGTCGCTGTTTACGGGACTTTTCCCATTCACTTAGCCGCAGACTAGGCTGCCTACAGCGGGCACTGGACTAGCCATGAGCCGCTTGTAAACCGGGCTGTAAACTTTATAACCATTAATACCGGCTAGGTCATGGCAAGGATAAAACCAGCTTCACTTGTACAGTCATCATCACCATGAAATACAACATTTAACTGAGCACATGTCAGCATCACACTATATCAAGATAGCATAAGTGATTCACAGAGTGGTAACATATACAATTTATACAGTTGTATACAGGCTCTGCCCCCCTATATACGTCTGCATTACAATTCTGAATCATAGACACATGTATCAGGCTTACAGTTCACACAATACAGTCTGCAATGCACATTGCACTGTAACAATGTACAAAAAGTTGCAATGTTAGTAATAATGGCAATATGGTATCTTGTAACTAATGTATATTCTGTTTCAGATCTGCATAATTTTCTCATTTTATTGTAGTTATACAGATTACAGCTATATATATATATATATATATATCTAAAAGTTCAGATTTTGATGCAAATGCTCTCCATCGCCTATAGCAATACACAGAGGCGTCTCCCTATAGCGCTCAGCTCAGCAGAACGCCCCCAATGCACCATAACGAACGTTATACGTGGGAGGGGTCTGCTGTCACCCCAGGGTCTGTTTGGACCTATTATGCGGTAGATGATTTGTAAATTCTGCCATTGATGAATTCAGATCTGGTGTAGTAGGAGTTTATAACATAAAATACATTGGCTGTTACAGTTTTTTGGGAAGATCATTGCGGTCTAGTCGCAATATGGAGACACTTGGAAAGCAGAGCCGATCGCGATCTGATACCATGGCGATGTATAGACTGTGTAGTACATTGCAGGTCGGGCTATCGCTGCCACTTCCTCATATACACACGTGGAGCGCCGCCATGGCCAGCGCGCTGCACACACTCTTTATTACATTCGCTTTCATTTCCCTGTACAGATAGATTACTTACACATAGATCGCCCTAAGCCCAGGCAGTCAGTGTCTTCTTCATACACCATGGAGGATCATGTTCAGGCATTTCAGGGTCCATTATACATGCCAGGCAGACTTCCCTTGTACCTAGAGCTTTTCCTGGGCTCTGTGTTCTCCTTTTGTCGTAAATAGCTCCGTCTTTGTCTAAGATTTTACGTCTTTCCAGCTGAAATGCTCAGCCCTGCCCGGACTCTGTGTCCTCTCCACAGCTTCACAATGTAACAAGTTACATGCCACAGCACGGCGCCTTTATGAAGTTCCCTAGTAAGAAACTGAATACAATGTATATGTTTTCCTGCAACTGTTATTAGGCGATGGCTGGAAGTGCCATCAACTAATACATAGGCGTGCTGATTCATGATAGAACAAAGAGAAGATGGAGAAAAGTGTCTTGGTTGCCCATAGCAACAGATACAGAATGCTCCTTATATCAGAGAAAAGCATCAGACTGGTTGCTGTAGCAGCAGCCATGTATTCAGACTTGTACAGATTTTTATTCATCAGGGTTCCCAAAATTCAATCAAATCTTGCAAATTATTACAGAATATCATGGAGTTATTATGCAATTGATTATGGGAACTCCTTACTTGTATACTTGCTTTTAGTGGCTCAGAAAGTATTAAGCTCATGATCATGACTGTCAGGCAAGCAGCATTTTCCAGAATGGAGGACAGTAAAAGCAGGCTCCATGATTTATTTGAAGTGGAACTCCAACTTTGGATAGATCAAGATATTTTAAAACCCCTGTCAGGTTTTTATTGATGTCAGAGTTCCCATTTGAAAGATTGCAGAAGGATGTGAACAGGACACCATTTAAGGGAAATCAACAAAAGTCCATTTATTAATGGAGTACTGTCATTCCAGTGCCAGCGCTTTTGGGGATGCTAAGGTCCTGTTCATCATCAGGCTCAGAATCTCATTCTGAGCCTGATGAAGGGGACCCTGTGCGGCCCGAAAGCGCATGTACTAGAATGACAGTACTCCATTAATAAATGGACTTTTGTTGATTTCCCTTAAATGGTGTGCTGTTCACATCCTTCTGCAAACTTGTAAATCTTCACGGCGCCATCCGTGGTCACTACGAGCACCCACCAGGATTTCAAGGAACATCCTATACCGGTAAGGAGTGCAGCAAGACACTTAAAAATTATCCATTTGAAAGGTTTCCCCCAGGGGGATGCAGACACCAATGAACCCCATCCCCTAGATTTCCCCCAGCTTCCTATTCCAGACATACAATTATATCTAGAGCCAGAACTTTTTATTTTATTTTCTATAGATTAGGGAATGGTGAAAACACCTGTTAGTTTTTTCTTGTCCTTCTTTGCAGTCTGTCCCCCAACGGGGTGATTTCCCTTCACTTCCTGTTCTGTAAACTCATCATAAAGTTAAAAACAATCTCTCTAAATTGAGGGTAATCCTGCATTAGACAGTTGTCACTGGAACAAGTGTCACCATGGAGGACTTCCTCTCTATTCCTGTTCTGGTGACAACTCAAAAGTTTGTTTTTTCCCTTTACTTTGTCTCAAACAGAGAGAGCACAGCAATAAAATCTGCCAGGGGTTCCAGTCCACCATCACTCCATCCAAAACTAGGGAAAAATAATAATTTAGATACACTTAAAAGAAGAACTCCAGGCAAACATGTTCTTAATCCTTGCCGTGGGAGTACCCCCACACTGCAAGGGTTAAGTGCTCTTTTTGGTCTAGGTGCAACAATAATATGAGGTATACTCACCCGATCCTTTAGGGCTCATTCACACTGGAATCGGCCGGCACGTACAGCTCCGTGCTGCGTGCACGGCCGTATCGGGCAGCTCCCGGGAAGGACAGGTGCTGCGTGTGATTAGTACGCAGCCCCCAGACTACGTGGCCGTACGCCGCTCTACGCTCACCTCAAGTGCAGGTCCTTAGGGGTGCGTGTTTCCTGGCTCGGACGCAGACACGATCCATCCTGTCAGCATACGAGTACGCTTACCCGCACCCGAAGGACGTGCAGGGCAGGTGAGTGTAGGGGGGCATACGGCCACGTAGTGCCATAGAGAAGGACGGGGGCTGCGTACTAAACACACGCAGCACCTGTCCTTCCCGGGAGCTGCCCGATACGGCCGTGCACGCAGCACTGAGCTGTACGTGCCGGCCGATTCCAGTGTGAATGAGCCCATAGAGTCGGCAAGCTCTAAGACTAGTCCTTCCAGACTTGCTCCCCTCTGCTCCAGCACTCTAAGGATCCTTGAGTCATCAGATCCAATACACTGTGTATAGGACATGAGGATGTCGAGAGACATACTAACACTAGGGGAGACAGGCTGGAGGGAGAGCTGTAACAGCCAGCCGTCTCCGAGAATCAGGTGAGTATGTTATTTTTGCACCTAGACAAAAACAGGCACTTAACTTTTGAAGCGCAGGGGTAGCCCCAACAATTTCATAAACAATTTGCTCGGAGTTCTTCTTTAACATACCTTGAGCAGTTGCTTTTGATAAGCCTCAAGTTTCTCATTACATGTTTCACTTTAAATAAACCTGAAATAAGTAATGAGAGAGGTACAGAGGCTGCCATTGCATTCATTCCAATCCTCTCATCTTCTGAGACACTGACCTGGAACAAGCAGACAGCTTGTGAAGTCAGAACTAAGTCAGAACTCCTTACTTGCATATTTGTTTTTGGTTAGTAATTCAGGAAGTATTGAGGTCAATATCATGACTGCAAAGAAATTAGCATTTTCGGAAATGGTGGACAGTGAAAGCAGGCTCCATATTTTCTGTAAAATGGAACTCCAGCTGAAACTTTGTTTTAGTTTTGGATAGGGCAAGATGTTTTAAAACCCTGGTCAGATTTTAAATGCTGTAAGGGTACCAATTTGAAAGGTTTCTCCTAGGGGGATGCAGCACCAATGAACCCCCCTCCCCCTGGAGTTGCCCTTAGCTGTAGCATTTTGCTAGTGGATCTCAGAAGGAGAGGTTATCAAAGACCAGGGCCGGATTTCCCACTAGGCACCATAGACATCTGCCCACAGGTATCCTCCACAGAGAGACGCCACCTGTCTGTATTAATATTTCCTTTTTCAGCCCTCCCGGCCGAAACGGGGCCGCACAACTGTGCGAAACACGGGCGGGGTGGAATGTAGGGAAGCCCCCACGATAGGGGTCATGGGGGTCTGGGGTGTGGGTTTATTATCCCGGGGGGGCAATTAAGATTTCTCTGCCTAGAGGCTCCTGAGAAGTAAACCCAGTACCAAATGACAGCCCCATGTTTCCCTCTTTGCAATTTTCCTTTAGGCTCTAAACCAGGGGTGGGCAACTCCGGCCCTCCAGCTGTTGTGCAACAACAAGTCCCATGAGGCATTGCAGGACTGATAGTTACAGGCCTGATAGTTACAGTTGCCCACCCCTGCTCTAAACACATAGGAATTGTTAAATCGGTGGTGGTAACAGTTAATCTAAAGCAGTGGTGAGGCTTGCAAAATTTTTCCGCAGCCTGCTCAAAACTTGTGTAAAGCTTCAGCCAGTATTAAGGAAAACCAATACTTACAGACTTCCTTTTAGAAAATGCTAGTTTTCTGGCTGTCTCTGGCTTTAATGTCTTTTAAAGCCCTTCACCTAGAACTAGCAACACAACAAGTCTTACAAGTGTCTGAGCAATGGGTAATCTGCTCTGCCAGTGGGTTAACATCAACAGTTGCTCCAATGGGCAAATCAAGTATTCATGATAGGGAACAGGTAAAAAGTGGTCTAAATGTCACCAATTAAAAGGCATAGTGTACCTCCCTAACTACAGAAAACTTGCACTTCTGGGGATGTCGGCTCCCCTGCCCTGGTGACCTCTATTTACTCAGCATAAGTTAATGACATCCCACTTTCAGGGGACTTGCAACTTAAAATTGGGAGGGATGCAAAAATCCAATAAGGGATTAGTAAACTGATCCTATACCACATCATTGCCTTAGTAAGGGATCTCTATACTGAAGTGCAGGCTTTCTGTATGGGAAGTTTTGGGGTGGGCGGGTGCTGCCACTCTGCTCCTCCACTTTGCAAGCTTGCCAGGAAGGTGAGTCAATGCTTTCCAGCAAACCCCAGCCCACAGAGGTGTAAGCAGCTTCACTATGAGTTCTGACCTCACAATGCAATCAGCGCATCCCCATAACTAAGGTCAGAGCTCCTGATCTGACTGTAACTTGTTCTGGGTCACTAACTCAAAGGAGTTGATCGATTCATGAAGTGGACACTGATCACTTAGTAAAGTGAACGTATACTGAGTTTAGTAAATGAGATAAAGCTGTGTATAACCAATTTTCCAAGGAAATGTAAAAAAGACAGGACTTTTTCTTGCTGATGATTGGATGATTGAAGTGAACACATCTTTGCCTTATTTCCAAAGCTCAGTGAACATTCACTTTGGTAAGTGAACAGTCTCTTATTTCAGTATCATCAGTAAATGTAGCAAACTTGTCAATTCCCTGAAATAAATGGAGCATGTAGCAGTCATTCACATCAATAAAGTAAAAAACAAAACAAAACACCACTATTGCATTGTGTGTAAGTATACTTGTTCCAGTTTGAATTCCAACAGGGCCATTCACAAAAGGGTGAAGAGTTTGGAGAAGGCAGCATGGGTGTCCTGAGGATACTGGGTGACACAACCCTGCCGTGACGTAATCGTGCATGAGCGTGACATCATTACGCACGCACGGTCATCTTTTTTATACCTGCCGGCGGCCATCTTGGTGAGGGACGCCGGCAGAGAGAGGAGGGGACGTTCACCCGGCGGGATAAGGTATGCCGCCGGTTACCCTCCTCTCTCTCCTGCAGCTGTAGGGCTCTCGGTCCATTGTCGAGTGCCCGTCTTTTCAGAGGAGGTGGCACCAAAATGACTGTCAGTCATTTTGGTATCGGTGACGCCACTGGAAGGCAGGAGAAGTGAACAATCTAGGATAACATCACTGGACTGGAAAGTGAGCTGAATTGGGGTATTTTTCCAGTTGAGCTATGTTGTCCTAGATTGCTCACTTCTCCTGCCGTCTTCAAATTCTTCACCCTTCAGTGAATAACCCTGCTAGTTTGAATAGAGCATGGAAAGGTTAGAACCTCTGTCAGGCGTTTCTTGCTGCCTGCATCTTGGAGAGATCCACATTTTTCGGTTTGATGGGAACTGAGGGAAAATTGTCTGAATGGGGCTCATGCAGGGGAAGCAAAAAACTCACAAAGGTTCGAACCATGCCCTACTCCATTCATATCTTAGAAATACATAACTCCTACCCACTACCTTATAATGAAGCTGTAATTGTTATAGGCTCTGTATGGGTGCGCCTGCAGGTGGGTCCAAAAGCATCAGTAAACGAAAAACTAAAAAGCGGAAAACAAATAAACATTAGCTAAAAAAGTAGAAAACCCCCCCCACTACATATTCAACCCCAGTTCCCTATGAGCACAGCATTGTGTTAGCCACCTCAGATGAGATTGTCACTTAGCCTGAAACTCAGAAACATCATAATGTCATTTAAGATCTTTGTGATCACAAACTTAGGGACACTGTACCATCATCCCTATTCTTAATGTACCATATTGTATGCAGATTTATATGTGTGCTTATTGTGACATTACATTAAAAGTGAAAAATAGAGAGCAAATACGGGCTCAAATGTCCAATCCAGTAATAATTTAGTTTCAGTAGTCTAACTGTAGTTATAACTTACACGTTTCAGCCTAAACTGCCTTAGTCATGAATTGAGGCTGTTTAGGCTGAAACGGATAAGCTATAGTTACTGTTTGGACATGATGTCTGTGTCACTGTTTGGACTGAAGTAATTCTGAATTGAGAAAGCTGGTTGGATGACCAGTGAAACATCTTCAAGAAAAATACAGCAAGTCTTGAATTTTTTTTACAGATATACCATACATGACCTGGATGAATGAGAACCTTTACAGGTTCTAAAACTGTAATTAAAATATATTAGGGGGAATTGATCAAAACTGGAGCAGACAAACAATTAGCTTCCATCTTTCATTTTTAAAGCTTAACTGATCAAACTAAAGAGAGAAACTGATTGGTTGCCATGGGCAACTGCTCCAATTTCTGTCTGCTCCAGCTTTGATAAATTCCCTGCATTGTATTTTCAGTGAGCCCATATTTTAAGTCATTAGTTCAGCAGTCGCCTTAAAGTAATTTTCTACGACTTTCATATTTGTTCATAGTTTTGTTATGGTACTAAATATGAAAATGTGTAGATTAGTCACTGAAGGTGCTATAGATTAGTCACTACCATCATGCAATCTCCCTGAACTGACAGCTGAACTTCAGACAAACAGCTACATACGGAATAAACTATACACATGGAAGTTGTTTTACCCACCAAAGGTTTTTTTATTTCTGTCCACCCATTCATGAGATTTACACAGCCCTGCTAAACTCCAGAGCTGGCCTGGAGACCTGACTTTTCTCTACTGTAGTTAAGTGACAGTATCTGCTCACTTTTCTGTCCCCACAATATGGCTGGACAGTGAAGCAGCAGCAACAGATGGACAAGGTATTCTCTCTACCCTCTACTCCTCTCAGCATGCTCCTATTAAGCTTATGTACAGGTAGCACACCTGGCCCCAAGTATTATACCTTCCTTAGCAAGTCTGAGTGCTGTACAGGGTCTTATAGGAGTCTGCAATCTCAAAAATGTGTTCATCACTGTCTGAATTATCTCTGAATTCATACTAACAAATCATTTAGGGGGTTATTCACAGAGGAGCCGAAGGATCCAGCCATAGCTTCAGCTGATCCTTCGGCCGCCGGAGCCCTTCAGTACAGTCGAACCGAAGGGCTGCTGTACGGGCTATTCACTATAGCCTGTACCTCAGCCAAAGGCAGCTGATCGGCTCAGCCAAGGCGAAGGCATATGCTTTGACTCAACTGAGCCAAAGTGACAGCTGGAGCAGGCCAAAGGGCCTCAAATGACAGCTGGGCGGAGCCTGCCATGATCTAACGGCTGGCTCCGCCCAGTTGTAATGACAGATTAGCGTCCCCAAATGACCTGGGGACACTGATCTGTCATTAAACAATAACGGCCGGGTCTGCCCATTTGTTATTCATTGGCCGGGACCTGCTATAAGACTCTAGCATGTGTCGGCCAATAGGAAACTGTTGAGCGGAGCCAGCTGTCACTGCTAGCTCCACCCAATTGTGGTTTTTTAAAAATAATTATTTTCCTCTTTTTAAAAAAATCTTTATTTTAAAACATTTAATATTTATTTACATTTATTAATATATTTCCATTCGGCGGCATTCGGCTATTCACTCAGTGCCGTTTTGCCCCTATGTGACTAGGGGCAAACGGCAGTGAGTGAGCTGCCGGAGCTTTGACACAGCCGATCCAGATGTTGGATCGGCTAAGTCGAAGTCCATCTGCACTTTGGCTAAGCCGAACATGAAGAGCATGTTTGGCTGACCGAAGTGCAGCCGAAGGCAGCCAATGTATAGCTGATTTCAGCCGTTGCACGGCTGAAATCAGCCATACTGAGCCGTAGTGAATAGCCAAACGTTGTTCGGCTCACTTCATTACGGTTCAGTTATTCACTCAGCTGTCTTCGGCAGCTTTGTGAATAACTCCCTTGAAAATGTTGGAACATAATTCTTCTGGTGTATGGGCAACTTCAGAAAGAGTGGAACAGTTTACTAATAAGGCCACATGCACACGGCCATTGAAAAACGCGATGCACAGCGTTTTTTGTTTACAGATCGGTATGTAGCTGTATTGTTTTCAATGGGGAATTGCACACAATTTCTATGCCCAGATGCAGATCTTTTAATTTTTTTTGTTTTGTTACAGATCTAAACACAGTGCATGTTTACGCACCAAAGTGCATAAATGTTAAGTTTGTATGCATACAAACATATGTATACATGAAGTCCAAACAAAAAAATGACATTGAAAACAGAGCAGGAGGAATGAAACGAGAATTGTATGCGTATGTTTACACACCTTGTATCTAAACTTAATCATTTTACTGATCATTTATGATGGAGCTTTTTTACCAGATAAAACATGTACAGATGATCAGTACATTTTTTTATGGCCAGGTGTAGGTAGCCTAAAGGCTGTGACACATTGCACGTGAAGCAGCGGCACGCTGCCTTCGCGTGCAGGGTGCCATGACATTTTCACTCCGGCACGTCAGCTTGCGAGAGCTCACATAGCTGAGCTTGCCGAGATGAAAAATGTAATTTTCAGCCAATCGGCTCAATCGTATAAACCCGCGCGTCACGATGCTAGGTCCATTCAATCTTTATGCGCGAGGCGATTGGCTGAAGATGCTTTGCTCTGCACTGCTTCGTATGCAGTGTGTCACGTGCTTAAGGCTCCTTTCACACAGGCACCATCCATTCTGATCAGCATGGGATCCATGCACAGATCCCCTGCTGATCAGAGCAGAATGGAACGCATGTCACTCTTGCGACATCCATGCCTGTTCGTTTTTTTTCTCCATCTTGCAATGGAGGAAATAATTTAACTAACTGGACCCATGTTAAGTCTATGAGGCGTTGGATGTAATTGGACATGTGTCTGTTTACATCCGATTACCTGCGATCCGACCCATTCAGGTCACCGAAGCAATTCTGTTCCTTTTTTTGTGGACCTAGATGGACTCGGAGGAAATCGTGCGTCCGTTTACTTATGACCCAACATTTTGGTGAATGTCACATTCACTACTTTATACATTTGTATACGGGCCAGAGATCATCAATGTACAGAACAGTGTGACTTCTCCCAGTCCTTTTTTGTATTCTCCCTTCTCATTTGTTGACAGCAGAATTTTTTAAAACAAGTAACATATGAAAAAGAGCAGACCAGAGATAAAAAAATACAAGGTCACTTGCCCTACATAAGAAAAACAAGCATGGACTCCCTCTCAAAGTTCATTATCTTAGATAGGGGTCTGGTATGGATTTTTAGGGAGACCCAATGCAAAAACAAAGAAAACTCTGGGGCCCCTATAGGGTTTCTGAAAGGCTCATTTAGACCATAAAATGTCTACATTTTAAAGAAATTAGTCCGAATTTCAATTGGAAACGAAACGAGACTCACTTGTCTAGATAGTAGTATTGGGCTATTCATGTACTTCAATGACATATACTGTATATGTTTATTTACATCACCTACACAAATACATAAATGTATTAAATTAGTGGAAATAAGTATGGCAATCTGAATAGACAAACATTTAATTGCATCAGCAGCTTAAAAACTTTGATTTTAATAAAATCAGATCACTGAAAGATGGGTTCTAATTGTTTATTATTGGTAGTAACTAGGAATGCACGGATACTTTTCAAATACCAGTGCCGATACTTGGCAGTTTAATGAGAACTACCAGGGTTGCAGGGTTGCAGCTGGGTCCTGGCTCTGGCGCTCCCCCACTGTCCTGAAATCATTCGTCGATATTGTTTTAGAAAAACTGTCACATGACACTAAACAAAAATTTATCAGTACTTGTACTTGAAAGTACTTGGGCAAGTTTCAGCACTTGTACTTGCAAAGCTGGTATCTGTGCATCCCTTTATTTATATTTATAAAAACAAAATCGTACATTAAAACAGAGATGTACAAAGCACAGGAGCTCTGTGTGCTCCTAAGAAATGACAGCTGCCTCCAAACTTTAGACTTTTTCTCTAGTGTAGTTTTGGAGCTCGAAAAGTATCTGTACTTGTACGGTACTTGGTATCGGTGCATCCTTAGTAGTAACCACCCTATGCACATTCCTGAGTAAGTTTGCTGGCCTAGTGATAGAGAGAGAGAGAGAGAGAGAGAGAGAGAGAGGGAGAGAGAGAGAGAGAGAGAGAGTCCCAGGGGTATTCTCTGCACTCTTTTTGTATGTTGTAAAAGCCCGGGTGCTCATCCACAAAAATATCCATACAATTCCAAAGCTGGTATAGAGGCACTCATGGGTCTTACAGCAGAGATAAGTCAAAGCGAGAGAGAGAGAGAGAGAGAGAGAAAGGAGAGAGAGAAAGGAGAGAGAGAGAGAGAGAGAGAGAGAGAGAGAGAGAGAGAGAGAGAATGCTCTTTGGTGTACACAACTGTGCTAGGAAGCTCTTCAAAGTACGTGAACTAACAAACCCATCATGAAGGGTTACATATTTATTTTTCTCATGATACAAATTATAATTTTGTTTATCTGGTTATTATTTTTTTTGCAGCCAAACCAAAAGTGTACCAAGGAGTTAAAGTGAGGGTCACAGTGAAAGAGTTGCTGGAACAGAAGAGAGCCTTTAAAGCAGGAAAGGACTTCTCTGTAAGTTTTTATTTCCATCTTTTATGTGCTTAGTTGCCACCAGAGCAATATTGAGTGTTAATACCAACATCTGCAGTTTAATAGACACATACCACTGTTTGTTTTTCTCACCTGGGATGGTTTGTGCCAGATATATGTAATTATTAATAGGCTTGTTTACTGTACTGTTTAAAGAGCACAATGCCTTTGTGTAGTATGTGCGTGAGGTTTAAGATCTCCACCTTCTTACTAAGCTAATCTATCTGCATACATTGTGGGACTGTACTCATATTATATGTGACAGATTCTATCATGATGTGTGCTTCATGTGTAAGTATGGTTTGATACTTAAAATCTACCCTAGTAAAAACACATCAGGCCAATGTGACAAAGTGTTTTTATGGACAGTATGGAAATAGTTTGGGGAAAAGGTGATGAAATGTGTTTTCTTTGGTGATTTGCCACAGTCCACAGCAACCAGATTTCAGTCTCCTGAAATTGCATTATTCAATGATAAAGTGTAATGGGGTTTAGTTTACCTACTACAACATCATGGCTTTTTGCAAAGTCATTTGAATAAGCCTGATAGACTTCTGTGTTTGTATGTGGCCATAGCATGGCATGCGGGTGTCTTTAGAAGGTCACTCATTCTACAATATATAGCATCTACACATTAGTCCAGAAGTATTATCTGTTTACCACTCAGGATGCTAATTGGGACTTGGGAGCAACATATTATCAACACAGCACAAAAATAAAGCTGCTACTAAGTAGCAAAATAGAAATCTACAAACTAAACACAAATATACAAATAATACAATCAACACAGCCATAACAGGAAACAACATTTATAAACATAAATATCATCCCCATAGAAGTGTATTTATAGCCAGAACATTTTTTCTCTTTTAGTTCAGACAGCGGATGGATGGTGAGAACACCTATCAATTTTTTTGTTTTGTTTTTGTTTAAGTCCATGTCCTTGATAGGAAGATTTTCTCTTGCTTCCAGTCCTAGACACATAGTTGGAAGTGACAGGAAAATTTTCCAAACTAAGGAGGAGACAGCTGTCCTGGATCAGAGGTCCCCATTGGAAGAGTTCCCCCTACTTCTAAAGCTGGCCATACACCTATAGATTATCTGCAGATTTTCTATGGTCAGATGGAAAAAGTGCAACAGATTCCTCCATCTACGCTAAACTGTGTGGATGGAGGAATCTCCCATTGGGCCAAGCTTCAGTATCTTGCTAGTCGGCCCCGCTGGCTCCCAAAACACCTGAACAATGCCTGCATCCAATCAATATTGTTCAGGTATTTTGACAGCCAGTGGGGCCGACAATCAAGATACTGAAGCTTGGCCCAGCGGGAGATTCCTGCATCCACACAGTTTAGCTTAGATGGAGGAATCTGTTGCACTTTTTCCATCTGCAGATAATCTATAGCATAGAAACAGCATAGAAAATCTGCAGATAATCTATAGGTGTGTGGCCAGCCTTATGGTGACAGATATGTTGGCTTCCTATCACTTTTCTCCTCACATCTGTGCACTTCATTTTTTATGTGTGTTATTTTTTTCACCCTACAAAGATGGAGCGTTTGGGTCTTCGGGTCTGTGCTGAAGTCTAGGGGGAGGATATGTGGTCATTAGGTTCCTTCCTCTCCTAAATCAGGAGTCTCTCTTTGGGGGAGCCCCAAACCTCGTACTTGGTAGTCGACTTTCAGCAGACCAAAATGGGTCTGCTGGCTTCAGCTAGGTGGACATGAGTGCTCTGCCCCTGGCAGGAGCTGGAAAAGGGCCCTGTCTTTTTGGGAGATGAACCATTAAGACACACCCTAGTGCACTTTTTTTGGTATTCAGTTTTTACGCACCCACCGTGGGCTCATAAGTAAAAGTACAGTCGCAAGCGGAATACATATACATGGAGCCACAGATTCATACAATTGCCAAAATACATAAATACAGTATAGCCATGTATCAGTAGCACTATAGAAAGTAAAAGATCCTGCAAACACTTACAACCTTTGTATTCTAATAGTGCACAGATCAGACATGGCAGTACATCACATCGGGAGCTTCCAAATACAAAGTACTAATATTTCAATTAACTTGCAGTGAGTCTACTGACTCCAACAATCAGCATTGTTGACACTGCAGCATAGGCAAGTAAAAAAGCAATGCATACAATAAGACCCTATTCACACTGAGCGATTTGTAGCTCGATTTCCGCTCACAAATCGCTCAAATATCGCTCACAAATAGCTCAATGTAGCTCATCCAATGCATTTCAATGGAGTTCACATGTCACAGCTCAATGTCGCCTGTAGCTTGTAGCTCAAGCTTGTCGCTCGAACATGACCTATTTTTCCAGCAGACTTTGTGTGCTTTGGCTCCACTAGGCTAATATAGACTGCCAAAAGAATCGCTACGCAGTGCGACAAAATGTGCACTGTAGCTCGATGTCGCTCAGTTTATAGAATGAACTGCACCCGAGATACCAGAATCATTGCAGCCCTTCTGCCATGTGTGTCTGTGTCAGCTGCATTGTTTAAGCAGCTTCCAAATTCAAAACCAATATCTTAAGAGCTGCTATATACCAAACTGAAAAGTCACATGGAAAACCTAACACCCAACACTTAGAAAACTCAACACTCTTTCACTGCTGTATTTCAGACAGCATCCCAGCTATGAGCGTCAATAAAAAAGAATGATGACCATATGTGGGATATAGTAACTCATAGCAACCAATCAGGGTTCATCTTTTAAAGCAATCCTGTCACTATAGTCTAAAAGTAAGCCAAATACACTTTAAAAGCAGATTAGTTATACTTTTCTGTCTGGCAGACATATATAGCGACCTGCAGGTGGATCCATAGCATGCAGCAGGGAGGAAGGCATCCAATGCACCTGATGCCAGTGGCAGTCACTGTGCTCTAAACAAGTTGGTATAACTAATATTTTTTTAACTGGGTTTTTGTGGCTTAAAGTAGAAATCCAGTTTTGGGTCATCCCCTTCCTCTGGCCTTTAAAAAACAAAAGGATGCATACCTTATTTTTCCAAGGGTCTTTTGGCCCATCCAGTGACATTACAAGTCCTTCCCTCTAGCCACCAGTGGTGGTGGTCAGCAGTCCTTATTCCAGCACTGAAATCAGCCATACATCGGGTGGCTTCGGGTCAGCCGAACATGCTCAGCACGTTCAGCCGACCCGAAGTGCAGAAGGAGTTCGACTCAGCCGATCCAACTTCTGGATCGGCTGAGCCGAACCTCCTGCAGGCTACTCGCTGCTGTTCGGCCTATTCTCATAGATGACGAACAGCAGCGGCATTCGGCTCAGCTATTCTGCTCGGAGCTATTCCACCTCTGGTGCTACCGAGCAGAATAGAAAAACAGTCAAAAAAAGTTTTACAAAAAATAGAAAACGATTGGTCGGGGCTATCAGTGACAGCTAGCTCTGCCCAACTGTTTTCTATTAGCCGGGACCAGCTGTCATTACAATGAGAGCTTGTCGGAGGCGGCGGGGATATGAAAGCCAGCTCTGCCAAGCTCTCATCGTAATGACGGATGGGCATCCCTGGTTACCTGGTAACCAGAGGCACCCATCTGTCATTGCCCACTGAGAACCCGTCAGAGCCGCTGTGATTTTACAGCGGCTCCGACGGGTTCTCAGTGTAATGACAGAACGGCGTCCCTGGTTACCTGGTAACCAGGGGCGCTGATCTGTCTCTGCAAGTGGCTGGAGCCAGCCGTGAGATGTCAGTAGCAGGTTGGCCAGCCTTTTGGCCAGCTTCGAATTTCACCTGGGCTCAGTCGAGCTGAAGCACATGCCTTCGGCTCGACTGAGCCCCTCGGCCACGTTCGGGAGCTGTACGGGCTATAGTGAATAGCCCATACAGCAACCCTTCGGTTCTACTGAACAGAAGGGGTCCTGGAGCCGAAGCTAGCCGAAGGATTAGCCGAAGCTACGGCTAGATCCTTCAGCAGCTTAGTGAATAACCCCCTTAGGCTTGAACAAAAAGCCACATGACAATACATAAAAAAAACAACTATTTCAGTAACAGAACACATTGCAGTTATAGCAAATGCTCTGCAATATAAATCTATACAATAAACATTTGCAAAATCAGGAGGAAGGGGAGAGGAAAAGAGAAATGTCCAAGATAAACATTCACATTTGTTGTAACTTCTAATGGTCCATGCTGCCATACTGCCATCTAGTTACATCAAGAGGTATGATCAGTCTAGTACACAACTGAAAGTATATTCTGTACAATGACAGAAAACCTGTAGGTTGTATTTTCCTGCAGATCATTGTCAGATGTGCCTGTCATTCACTCACAGACTGGGCTCCCATTTTGTGTGCGTATCTAATGTACAGATTTCCAGTTCCTTAGAAACCAGCACTGTTATTACTGCCTGCACTTTGTTAACCGAATGGTGCAACTGGGACTTAGTTAATCAAAATGTCTTATTCTCGAGTGCAGCTACCCATAGCAACCAACACAACTAATTTTTTCCTGGGCTGACTTCAGAGTATTGAAGTTGGATTGGTGTTTATTAGGTAGAGCTTTATTTATCAACATATCTCACAATGTATAGCAATTACATTTACATTAAGCTTCTCTAACTGTCATTTTCATACTAGCACCTATTCACTTAAATCATCCAATTAGGACATTTCTCCCTATATACTAGAACCTGCTCACTAGTGATGAGCCGAACACACCCCTGTTCGGTTCGAATTCAAACTTTCGAACTTGGGAAAAGTTCGAATTCGAACTCAAACTCAATGCAAGTCTACGGGGGTAGAACTTTAAAAATCTTATGTTCCCATTTTGAAGCTTTATATTCAATTTATTGGCCATAAAAAGGTATGGGGATTTGGGTAATGCCCTGGGGGGAGAGGAATCAATTACATTTTTTTTTTCTAAAATACCATATTTAAAGGAGCAGTGATTTTAACATCACTTAAAGTGGAAAAATAAAAATGAAAAATTCCTTTAAATATCATTCCTGGGGGGTCCCCTTAAACTGCCTGTAAAGTGGCATATCTGTACAATGTAGAACCTGCTGCAACAAAAATGAAATTTTTAAAGAAATAAATGACATTTAAAAAGGAAAAAAAATAAAGTGTGTTCCCCCTCCCAAACAATACCAGACCTTTCAGGTCTGATAGGAATTTTAGGAGGAACCCCACCCCCAAAAATGGGGGAAAAAGTGGGGTCCCCCTAACATTCCCAACTAGACCCTTGATCCCCCCCCCGCCATAGCAGGACACATGCCCTCGGCACTGCCGATGGGGGCAACGGCCTCTTCCCCACAAGCCCTGGGGAGTTGGTTGTGGGGGTGCGGGCAGGGGGCTTATTCACATCAAGGGGGAGGTCGAGCAATGGTCCCCCCCTCTCTTCCATACCAAGCCACATGTGCTTGGCACAAGGGGGGTGCTTTTTCAGGGTTCCGCTGGAAAAGCACCTTGTCCCCGTGCCCATTGGTGACAAGGGCCTCTTCCTCACCGTCCCTCGATGGGGACAAGGTCCACTTCCCCTGGGAGTTGGTTGTTGGGGTGAGGGCAGGGAGGGCTTATTCACATCAGGGTACCCCTTTAATAAAGGGGCACCCAGATGCGGCCCCCCTTGTGAATGAGGAAGGGGTACTTGTACCCTTACCCATTCACTAAAGGGTTAAATAAAATAGGTGCCACACTTTTGAAAAAAAATCCTTTATTTGGAAAAAAAATAAAAGACAAGTTTTTGACAAGTCTTTTATTTTAACCCCCCCCCCCCAAAAAAAAGGATCCCCCAAAGTAATCCAGCCTCAATCACGACGTCAAGCATTGTCCACAACGATGAATCGATGAAATAAAAAATAAAACAATGCAAAATAAATAGAAATAATAATAATTTTTAAAAAACAGACGAACGCTGTCCCGTCCGCTTGCAACGGACACCCGCTGCAGAATTGCTTGTTGACAGATGCTGGCAAAACAAAAACAATTGGGCGAAGCTAGCAGTGACAGCCAACTCCGCCCAACTGTTTACAGTTTGTAACAGGTGAGCCAGTATTGGGCAAAGTCATCATGACTTAGCCCAACCATGACTCTCACAGTTCTCTGTGCCCTCATTGGGTAAAGGTGCAAGGCTTTAACCAATTAGGGCTCACAAGGCACATTGCCTTGCTGGGCGCTCGGCGGACGAATAGCCCAACGAACACCCTGACAGTTTGTGTGTTCGCAGAACACACAAACTGCCGATGTTTGAGTGGAACTCACGTTCGGCTCGAACATCGAGCCCATCATTACTGTTCACTAGAAGAGTGTAGGGGCATTGGAGGACTGGGAACACTTGGTTTGGGAGGCAAACACAACTAACTGGCCATTTCATGGTAGGGACAGCTTCCTGCATGAACTAAAGAAAGTACACTACACAAAGAGGCTGATTGACTAAGGAAGTTGACAGTGTGAACTCAATACATTCTTTAAATGTTCACATCAATTGTTCAATCATGTGAAAAGTAGATTCTTGTTTTCTTTTTTATCAGCACATGATTGGATGTTTGAAGTGAATATTCACACAATTTATTGTGTGAAGAGTCTCAGCTACTTTAGTAAATTATCCCAACAGTGTTCTGCAGCACTCTAATTGGTAGGTCTGGTGAATGGTGGGTGTTGTTTTAAAAAATATGGTTTATTGTAACACACCTTTCCACACACAATATATGTGCTAAAACAAGGGATGAATTGTAACTAAAGAAGTATATTTTGAGCTGAACAAGATGACTGATATGTGTACAACGGGATACATGACACTTAAAGGAGAACTCCGGGCAAATAAAGTCTTAACCCTTGCAGTGGGACTACCCCAGCACTCCAAAGGTTAAGGGCTCATTTTGTCTAGGGAGTTAAAATAGCAGTTATATTCAATCTGAACCATAATCCCAGCTGGCTCCAACACCAGTCCCTTTACCCTCTGCAAGGGTTAAGATTTAATTTGCCCAGAGTTCTTCTTTGAACAGAATACTAAATAAAATGCCAAGCCATTATCACAAATAATAATTATATCAAACAATTCTTATAGTTCAGCTTCCTTTAGCAAATGACACAACACAGTTGACGCTATTGCATTCTTCCAGTGCTGACTTCCTTTGCAGCTCTCTGTAGTTGGTCATATAGCATCTCAGAGCCATAAAGGAATTCAGTTCTGGAAAACGTCCCTTTGCCATGTTCAGCAAGCAGATACTATATTGCAACTTCCAGCAACTGACAATGACTGCAGGTGCTGCTCTAATCGAGGTCTGAATGAGGAAGTATCTCTTTAAGGTGACCAGCCCAATATATATTGTTATCTGGAGTACATGTGCTCCAATTGGCATGCCTGAGCTGGGTACTGTAGCAGCTACTGAAGAAATAATGAACTCTAGGTATCCAAACTGTTTGCTGCATGGATCAACCAGTGTTTCCTAAAAATAAAGAGATCTACTGCTCTCTGCTCATGCATTAAACAATTTGGGAAAAGTCTCTGTAGATCAGGCCACTTTGATTGCTTCAGCTTTGGGTGAGCTTTAATATTCTGTCAAAATAGATAAATGACCTGGCAACTGTAAGTAAGTATTGCCAGCATGATATATGCAAAATATTATGCTTAAAATGACAAAGCAGTATAATACTAGGGGTACACATGCAATATTAGTTGCTTAGTGAGCACTTCTAAAATGTATACTGAGCACAATGTATTGGTCCATTTTAAACTGTATTTATATCCATTTTTTGCAGGGAATGGTAAAAGCCTCAGGAATTTTGCTGTTTTGCAGGGTAGATATCTCTTCACCTTCTGTCCTGGAGACACAACAAGGAATGAGTACAAATCTCTCCATAGTTATGGGAAATCTTTTCTTAGGCAGCTGTCCCATTGGGAGATTTCGGCCATATACTGTTTTATAGACAGCCCTAAAAGACTGATTTTTTTCCCCATCACTTTCGGTCTTGTGACTAGGGACACCAGGACAAGTAAGAAGGGTGGATTAAAAATTCAGAGGTTGTTAAAAAGTTTAGTACAATCTTACAGTGTTGATAAGTGTGTTTTTTTTAAACGTTTTGGATAGTGGTGTGATTTCAATATTTGTCATGGAGACCACTTTCAAGTGACTTTTTGATATCTCTCTGAATGAGGGGCAAATCTTTCAATGCAGGCATTTGTTATGGTGACAACTGCCTAGCAGGGCATTTCCCTAACTATGGAGCTCTTTCCTTCTACTTTCTGCTCTATCTACAGGACAAGAAGTGAAATGAAGTCCCCCTAAAAGGACATTGATGGGAAACAAAACATCAACAGGGCTTTTATCCATTCCCTATTTTATATAAACTGAACAAAAGCTTTAGTTTTAAGTATAATTTAAATAGAGTAGTACATTTATCAACAGAGTTCTATACATCAGACCAAAAAGTGGGACAGCTAAGAAGGAAAGGGGAACAGAAGGACTGCATTACAAAGGAGGGACACTTGGGAACTCTGACATGCATTTCTTATCATTCTTATCATAACAGTTTAAGAATTTATGTTACTCTGCACAAATCACCTGCCAGTAATAAATCTAGTTTTCTACAAATAAAATCACATAGGAATATACAAGTCAGGAAACATTTCAAGTGTTTGATCGTTCAGTTAAAATAGCACCAAGCTACAGCCATCTCCTTGAATAAATGAACACAAAGAAAAACTACATTTCTTGGGAGTGATCTGTCGTCAATGATATTTGCATAGGGAGCTGCCAAGTAAATGATTAGCGCTTCCTGGTTCATACATGTGATACTGAATCCAGCATGTGTTAGAAGAACAATGCCCGAGGTCGCCCCCCTCCCTCTCCTCTCATTAGACTGATAGCAGCAACTCTGCACCACCTCCGTCCCTTTAAACATTAACCTGTTCCACGCTGGAGCAGCTGGCTAGCACCACCATGCCTTGGAACTTAGCCGGAACGTTGTATTGCACTACACGTCCATTCAATCACGGAGCCAAATACGTTTTCAATAAACATTTTCATTTTGGATTTACAATATTCTTTTAGTGTAACATAATTAAGGAACAAAAGCAGATTACCAGAGATGCGGATCAATCGAGTGTGTGGGTGTAATCAAGTACTACAAATGAAAACAATTCCCTCTCTTCACTATAAAAAACAAGAACAAAAATAAAGTGCATTTTAGCTTTATCCCTTTTCTACACACAATTATCTCAATGGTTTAACGATTGCATTGTAATGATTACTTTACCTTCTCCCCCCGACAGAAAATTATTTGTAGCACAAAATAAAACCTCAGTGAATACATAACATAAGCAACATAAACGATACAAAGAATACAAAATTAAATTCGTACTTACCTACTGTCAATCGACAGCATAATTACCTGGCTGAATTCTTCTGAAAGATATATAAGGAGAGTCGGGAAATTGATATTAATTTTATTTTATTTTTATTTTTTTGCAGGGCTCCCAGGAGAACAAAATGCAGTTTTCGGATCCAGTTCTTCCTCCAGGTTAGTGTTAAAAAAAAAAAAAAAATCACAAAATAATCATGACCTAGTCTCAGGGATTTCTTTATACATAGAAGTCTGAAAGCTCACAGCTCAACTTAAGATCCACTCAATAATTATTCCAACCAATCAGATCTGCTAAATGCTAAAAGGAATGCAGATGAGGACAACAGGATAACCATGTAAGGTTTTTTTTTTTTTTTTTAATGCCTGAATGTGACATATTTTGATCTGCTAGGCTAAATAAAAGGTGTTTAAAGGTTTAAACACATTCCCCTGCTTCAATACCTGAGCATAAGTATTTGTTGGGATGCAAAATAAATCTGATTAAGTTGCCTCTTATGCATTTAATTTTATGTTTGCTCAGTGAGCCTCTTTTAGGATTTTCTAACAGAAAGATTAGACGTTTTCTTTTATAAAAGAAGATAAAAATTCACATAGTAAATTGTCATTTTGAAAATAAATCAATGAAATACCCCAGACACAAACTCTATGTACAGATTTGTTTTTAGCAATAAAAGTTATAGCTACATTGTCATCTGTCACTGTGGTTAAGCTGTGCTTCCGTTTCAAACAATTTGATATTTTTCTGATGTTTTAACAACATATATTTTCTTACGTTCTGGAATCTATTTAATGTGAATAATACAGGGCATACTCGGGGATTATAAACGCTTTGTGTTAGTTCTTTAAACATTACACTACTCAGCCACCCCATGATCAGAACCTCAAGTCTTCGTTATATATGGCCACTGACATAGGAGAAGGTTTTTTTTTTTTTTTTTTTAAAATGGT
>NW_017307362.1:388751-435061 GCF_000935625.1 Nanorana parkeri
ATTTTTTTTTTTTTTTTTTTTACAATGTGTTTTCTAAGACAAACAGCTCAGATCTTTTTACTGCTAAATATCACGACAGTAATAATTTTAGAGCAGTCCTGCATTCTATAGTGTTATTGCTCATATACTATCAAAGATTCCCCTGCATGCTGAATACTTTCCATTCAATTATATAGATCAATGCTAATGATCTATATTGTTCCAAATAACTCATTTTTTACATTATATCATTATTATTTATTTATTTTCTAAACACATGCACTCTGCAAAGTACTACAGCAATAATTGACCCCAACCTGCTAAGTGGGTTGGTTTCCAGCACTATGTACTACACGCCTTAGGAGTTGGTTGCCTTTGTCCCTGTGCAATGCATGATTATCACCTACTATGCCAGAACTGGTCACCTTACAAAAAACAGCATGTCATATAGGACCAGCCCATTGCTGTAACAGTAATGAGAACAGCTTTGGAGTAATGCTGGTGGAACAGCACCTGCAATATATCTATTAGGACAAAGAGTCCCTTTGAAATGTTCACTGCTTTTAGGTTTAGCAAAGCTATAGCAAAGCAATGGTGACATCTTAATGGCAACAAAGAATTGTATTATATTATTAACTTCAGCAGTCCTAATGACATGATCAAATATGAAACCTTTTTGTTAAAAGCAAACAAGATTATGCAAAATAGTCATTTGTTTGACATGCAAATATTTCCATTGTATACATAAAACTAACCATGGTCTTGTGTCTTAATCCTAGCATGTTATAGTGCATATGCACCTATTATGCCTACAGCCGGATACCCACAGACCACACCAATGCCCTGCTATGGAGTTCAGGAAGACAGTGCAAGCTTGCTGGATCAGCTGACACTGGACCATTACCATCAGCCTGAGAACATTGTGGACAACAGCTTTTGTGACTTCCAGAATGTCTTTCCAACTTTCTCAGAAGGATCCATTCAGCCATTTCCCATCTTCCATGAGAACATGGTAACCTTGTTTTTCTGTTATCTGTATTGTAGTGCAGATGTGGGCAGTCACTACAGTATGGTCCAGTATATGAGCATATCTACATGGTCAGAACCCAAAATATGCACCATGCATGGACATTCTGAGCTTTTCTGAAATATCAAGAAAGGGAAAAGACATCACAGCAAAGGCTAATAGGGCAGGTCATGTAATTTCTCAAAATGACCCTAAAACAGAAGGATACAATAGACTTTGAAAGTGACTTGTAAACATATAAAGTGCTAGAGAGCAGACTGAAAATGTAGGGTGCACATTTATTTTTAACCTTATGCTGTCATTGCTGAGTAATCAGTGGTAGAAAGAAAGTTAGTGCATCTGGCTCCTTCTCTTTAGATATCTGAGATTATAGGGCGAGTGTGTCTTGGCATAGCTCTGCTCCTTGGGATGCAGATCATTGTTTTAAATGCCCAATATGTATTTAATGCTGTATTGCAGCATTATATGGACACCTAAAGCAGAACTAAACTCTGACAACAGAAAACATATTGTTGTACTGCACTGTAAGTAAAGCAGGACTCATTTTTAAATTTTGTTAAAAAAAAGTTGGCACAGCAACTTGTAGTCCACCTCATGAGTGCATAGGGAAGGGTGACAACAGGGTAGCTAAACTGTATAAGCATTGTCACCTTAGATATGGAAATGTCTCTGGATACACATTCCTTGTAAGTGATAAAAGGAATACACTGTTTGACTTAAGAGGTTTTTTTTAAAGGTTAAACATTTGTATTTGTTGTAAAACATCAGCAAACAAATGACAGCTCCAATAAATGTTTGAGATTAGATACACTTTAAGTTACCTACTGCATGTCAATGATCTTGGGATGGATTGTCCTTTATCCTTTTTTTTCAAATTCAAATGGCCATACTTTCTTGATATGTTGATACCAACCTCAATGCTACTGGTGCTCTGGATATCTTTGTTCTATGAATTGTTAAATAGCATTTCGCATATAAACTGACTGATGTATAGGGAAAGTGATTACAATGTAAAAATAACACTCACTTCTAGCCCTATTCTTCTGAAGGGCCATCCTAAATCCAGTGTAAGCCACATTCTTGCAGCTGTTTCTATGGCTAGGTGTCCACAAAGCTCTATAGACTGTCAGGAGAGATACAGGTCAACAGGTCCCCAAATTGTTTTTTGGAACAATATAAGTCAATTTTGTTGTAATTCCAATTAGAAAACAGTTGATATTATCATTGTAGGTTCATTTTTGGCATGGCTTTTTACATTGTATATTATGTCTCCCTCTAGTGGTCTGATGTGTATAAAGCAGTGCAGACAGCATCATTATTGAACAACTGCTAAGAAAAAGCAAAATCCAGTACAAAATGAGCCATATAGAGAGTGTCCCTAAGTCTTAGGTGTTCTTTGGTCTTCCACCAACATAAGAGAAGCAGCAAAGCTCTATCACCGTGGCAGGACTAAAAAATGAATATAACTTACAAAGATTTAAAGTAGTATTAAACTCTAAAACTTTCTTTCAATAATTAAGCCAGATCACACAAATATACATTGCCCAGGAAAGTATTTGTTTACATTTTTGCCCTTTCACTTACATTCATCATGTTCAAAAAGCTGTCTCTCCCAGCTCAGATTCCCTGAACTTCATGTTCATTACTAAATCAAAGGAGGAAGCACCGTCTCCTGCAGGCATTCATCTACTAGCCAGGAGAAGGGAGCAAGATGTTCTGGAGAGCAGGGAGAAGTGGAATGACTTGCTGTGCCTGTGTGTTTGTAGAGACACACACATCTTGGTAGCACATACAAGGTGGCTCCATAGGACCCTGCAAGGGAAAGGACCCACCCTAAAATAGGGTATCAGGACCAGTGCTCAGGGGACCAGTGGATTCTGCAGGAAATACAACTTTTAACATCAAGGAGCAGCATCCATTGTAAGCGATTTATTCAGCATTTGAATAAGCTTAATATTCAATAAAGGCAAATTGGCTGTTCACTTTGAAAGGGAATGTCCCTTATCTTAGTGAACAATGTGAAGCTTTGCTGACTTCCATCATCTAAGCATATGCAACACAAATACTGGGGGGTCTATTCACTAAGCTGCCATAGGCAGCCGAGTGACTAACCGATCCCAAGCGAAGTGAGCCGAACGCTGTTCGGCTTTTCACTTCAGGCTGGTACGGCTGATTTCAGCCGTATATCGGCTGAAATCAGCCGTACATCGGGTGGCTTTGTGTGGCTTCGGGTCGGCCGAATACATGCTCAGCATGTTCAGCTGACCCGAAGTGCAGAAGGAGTTCGGTTCAGCCGATCCAACATCTGGATCGGCTAAGCCGAACCTCCGGCAGGCTACTCGCTGCTGTTCGGTCTATTCTTATAGATGCCGAACAGCAGTGAGTAAATAGCCGAATGCCGCTGAACGGCATCCGGCTCGGCTGTTCTGCTCGGTCCCTCTGTGGTACAGAGCAGAACAGAAAAATTGTTAAAAAAGTAGAAAAAAAATTAGAAAACGATTGTGCGGAGCTAGCAGTGACAGCTAGCTCCGCGCAACTGTTTTCTAGTGGCTGGGCGGTTCTGCTGCCGTAAAAAAAAACAAAAAAAACACACCATTGGAATGCACAGCTAGATTCCCATTGGCTATTTTACTTTGCAATAGCCAATAGCAAACTAGCTATTGCACACGCCCTCTGCTGCTGTCAATCACCAGTGGGAGACCTGATGGAGAACTGCAGGTCCCCCTCTGCTGATTGACAGCAGCAGTGGGCGGGTGCAACAGCTAGTTTGCTATTGGCTATTGCAAAGTGAAATAGCCAATATGGAATCTAGCTATGCATTTCTATGCTGGCTTTTTTTTTTCCTGACTGAGGGCGGTCAGTGGCCCCATGTCAGAAAAATAAATAAAAAAACAGATCGCAAGGAAAGGTTTACTCTGCTCGATCGAGCAGAGTAAAACTTTCCGGGAGAAAGTGTTTCTCTCCTGGGCGGCCGGGAGCCGTATTAGACTCCCAGAGCATCCGGGAGAATAATGACAGATGGCGTTCCTGGTTACCAGGTAACCAGGGACGCCATCTGTCATTACACACTGAGAACCCAGAGAGGCCATTGTGATATCATAGCGGCCCCGCCTGGGTTCTTAGTGTGTAATGACAGATGGCGTCCCTGATTACCTGGTAACCAGGGACGCTGATCTCTCTGCAAGTGGCCGGAGCCAGCCGTAAGATGACGGCTGGCTCCGCCCAGCTGTCAGAAGCAGGCTGCTGGCAGCCAATGGCCGGCCATTTGGCCAGCTTCGGCTTTCACCTCGGCTCAGTCGATCCGGGGCATATGCCTTTGGCTCGACTGAGCCGCTCGGCCAACTTCGGGAGCTGTACGGGCTATAGTGAATAGCCCGAACCTACGGCTAGATCCTTTGGCAGCTTAGTGATTAGACCCCTTCATTTTTGGATTGTAGGCCATACACATTGACCAACACAACTATTAACAATGGCCTATAAACTACCAGACTCAAAATCATCTAAAGTACAACATTATGGTCACATTCCATTTGTTCCATATGTTTCCATCGTTGTCATTTCCATATATTCAGCAATGGCGCTCTTGTGTCCAGAAGGAAATGTTAAACTATCATGGTAGCTTTAGATAAGCGATCTTTTATTGGATGCATTTAAAAAACAAATATTTAGGAGAGGTTCTCCAGATGATCTTGTGCATGTTGTAATCACTTTACCCCTTACTTTGTAAGATTGTGTATATAGGAATAGGGCAGTTGTAGTAGCTGGAATTATCCGCTGTAGGAGCAATTTAACTAGCGCTGACATACAAAATGATTGCCATTTTCCATAATGTTGGAAGATTCCTGCAACCAAAGCTTTACTATTTTTTGTCACTATAAACACTCAATTCTTCATTATTTGCTCTCTTCTTAATTATTTGCTACCCATTGATTAAAGCTTACCATATACAAATAATGCAATCTTTGTTGACTGACTAACATTACTCACCCTGACAGATGTTGAATTTAGATACAGCTTTGACCAAAAATCCCACTGTCCATGTTGCCACTTTTTTGTGCTTGTCCCATACAATTCAGTATTCTCAATAAAGAATTAGGATGGTGAAGTTATGACCAATAGAATAAGGTCTGCCAGCAGCAGGGATGATTGTGTGGGACATTTCCCACACAATGTATGTATGTATGTATGTATGTATGTATGTATGTATGTATCTATGTATCTATGTATTTTCCGTTTACAGTCTAATATACAATGAGAGGAAATTAACAAAACTTGATCAGACAAAAACTGGAGCAGTTGTGCATGGCAACCAATCAGCTTCTCTTTTTCATTTTCAAATCTTAAATGAACAAACTGAAGAGAGAAGCTGATTGGTTGTCATGCACGTCTGCTCCAGTTTTTGTCTGCTCCAATTTTGATAAATTCCCCTCAATATCCTTTTGGGGGGAGAGCAAGAGTGGGGTGGTAAAGAGGTGTGGGAAGAGATAACCTTTTATCTAGATATACAAATGAAACAAATCAAGGGCTTTGAATTGAAAATGCCATCTAAAGAGGATATTTTATCATATATGCAGTTCAGTATTTTTATTTTTCTGTTGCAGACACCACAGTCACCGTCAGAATCTTCAGACAGATCAAACTCATTTGAATACTCTCCAAGTTGCCAAGTTTTAGAGTTCATTCCACAGAGCTACAGTTCACCTTCTCATGCTGACACCAGGAGCTGTGTATATGCTGGAATGGATCAGCATGTCTACCAGCACCAGGACAATTCCAGCTTCTGTTACTGTGCATTTTGCTGCTCCATGGACTGTCAAGGATCAGTGAGAGAGCAGGATTCTTATACTAATATGGACTTTATGGGATATTTGACATCCACTGAGGACATCTTTACAAAGGACCTAAACAGTTATGACATGTGCTACATTTAACATGTAACATTTTCTTAAAATGTAACAGCTTTGCAATAGCCAGACATTGCACTGATCACACTATAAAGCCATTCACTTAAAAAAAAAAAAAGAGATTTTGTTGAGGACTTACAATTAATATGTAGATGCCTAACCCTATATTTTATTTACCTTAAGAAAACTAACATAAATTCAACAAAACAAGGATATATAAGCATATTCCATAATATCCTATGTTAATCTGTAGTATAGAAACAATTAGCAAAAACATTTTATTGCTCTGAAACAACACCAAACGGCCAAATCTGAACACAGGCTTTCACATTTTCACTGTAACCACTTTAAGTAATCAATAATAAAAGTTTCATAATATATGTCAAAGAGCATCTTCCCAGAGGCACAGAGTACATTGCTTTGTCTCATGGAAGCAGCCTTCTCCAGTTAAAAGTATTTGCTGAAGCTGAAGAGACATAGGGCAACCCTTAGGGCGATAGTTGTACAATCCAAGCAAAATTGCCCATTTGTGTGAAGATCTCTTCATATATCAGGTAGTAATCTCAGGACTATCTCAGGATGGTAAACACGTGATGATATTGCAGACTATGTAATATCAAAATTTGTGAGGATGAACATTTTGGCTTTGTATCTTGGTTGTGCAGAGACAAGACATTGACTATTGAAGGCTATGGGAAGCTTGCTCTGCATGCATAGGAACACTATTATTCACTAAAGGGTGAAGAGTTTGGAGAAGGCAGGAGAAGGGAACAATCTAGGTCAAAATAGCTGAACTGGAAAGTGAACTGAATCTGAGAATTTTTCCAAATCCGCTACTTTGGCCTATATTGTTCCCTTCTCCTGCCTTCTCCAAACTCTTCACCCTTTAGTGAATAGCCCTGTATATGAACACTATATGAGAAATGAATTGTCAGAAATCTTCTCATGCATGTACATAACAGACCAGATTTCCTTGTGTTTTGTCATCTGAAAGCCGATAACACTTATTAATCAAGTATGCTCAGTGCGTGAGTGGGCAAGATTTAAGCCGCTATGAAGGTTGTAGCTTTCAGAAATGAGGTGTCAGGGATCCATAACTAAAGCAGACATTTACTAATAAGAAGAAAAAAAATCTGAGAAGGTAACTTTATTAATAATCTTAGTATCTCAATGTTAAGAAGCACCAAGTGTCTGCTGTTCAGGGTTATCTACTTTAATAAGGAGTATCTTCCAAAACATTGAGCTAACCTACACTTGGTAATCCAAGACCAAATTGATTTCAGCATAAAGGTAAGCCTGGCTGAATTTAAGCATTGAAGCATGGATTATCTGTGTTCTTCATTGAAAGTTTTGACATGATTATAATCAGTCACAATGTCAATTCATAAAATGAGCACATGGAGCTAGCCAACTGCTCTTAAAAAAAATGATACAAAATATCGCTCCACCCACCACGACGCAACCAGCATAGCTTATACTACTATAAAAAGGAGTATCCTGTGGGTTCTTTTCCATATATCACATTTGTAGCATTTTATTGATTAAATTAGTATATGAATCCTGAATATTCACGAATGCAATGGAGGTTTTTTGAATTGCGTGGATTGAAAATTGTTATTTAAATAAATATAGAATACGTTACTAAACTTGATCAACTAACAGAAGCTAAGAACATGTCTCAGTAGATATGTATAAACTTTAAATATACATAATACGACAAAAGCCAATTCCCAAAATATATATTGAAAACATAAAAAAACCCACAGTTTTGTATGCTTACATGAATATACCAGGATATTTACTATAAAAACATGGGAACAAAATATATACTTACCTTGCAGTAAAGTCATGTTCAATAAACTCCGTTCCCTTGGGAATGAATGTATCTTTATACCAATATTTGATATTTAAAGCAGAAAACATACACTACATATGATATATTTTTCTTTTTAAATACAATCACAGAGATCTTTTTTGCACTCTCTGAACAGGTTCACACGAGTGTATCTGTCAAAGCCAAAGCTCCTCAAACAAAATTCCTGAAATTCCAAGATTGTCACTACTTGAAAGAAGTTTTTCGATACACAGCCATTTCAAGGTGTGGATTTGGCAAAGTTATGAACAAGAATATATTGCTGTTAAACTGTTCAAAAACAAAAACAAAAAAGCTGTTTGTTTGACTTTGTAAATAATAAAAAATAATAATTTACACATTGAAAGCTGAACTCTAGGCAGATTTAAAAAAAAAGCAATTTAACACACTTATTTGTGAATATTTAAATGCAGCTAATATAAGTACCTAAGTCTGTTTTGATTATAGCCTGATGTGATACTCTGTATAATAGCGTCCAGCCTGGAATAGGGGTGGTCGACATGAGGAACTTGAGGAGCCGATCAGTGCCCTATAACAGTGCTGGTATAGTCCATGCTAATAGGAGAAGAGAGCAGAGTGTTGACCCCACCAGTGTATTACTTCTCCAATTTCCTATCAGCAAGCTGTGATGTTGCCCACATCCTGTTGTAGTGCTGTAGTTGCAATGGAGGTGCCTGACTTGGTCCATTCTGTCTGATAGGGTTGCCTGGATGACAAAACTGGCTTTATAAAATACAATGGCGTTAGCAGTTAAATATGTATTTAAACCTTGTTTTTAGCTGTAGGTCAGCTAAGTACAAGGAGGTCAGGTTACGAATAAACTGAATTATTAAACAAACTCATAATTTCCTTTTTTTTGTTAAAATTGAGGTCACTAATCAACTATTTTGTACCTATAAAACTTGTCTTTTCTTGTCTAATTTTTACTATTTTTATACCTACTGTTTTTATATGTGATTTCCTGTCTCATTTGTGATGGTCAAAGTTTATAATGAACAATGAACAAAACTGAAAAACTGCCATTTTGTAATAAATATATATATTTTGTAAAATAATCTTCTTTGTGTTTTGTTTTTCTTGCAACTGGATTTGAATGGTGCTGAGGAAGGGGGCGGGCCGGCGACGGAGGACGGAGCGGGCCCGGCGACAGAGGAAGAAGAGGCGGACAGGTAAGGAGTGTGACCAGCCCACCTGAGGGTGAGCTATGTGGGCTCTTCAAGGGGTGTAACTAGAAATCACAGGGCCCCATACAAAATGTTGCTATGGGGCCCTGTGATTTCTGGTTACGCCCCTGGTGGTGTTATGTCCTGTCTACCATGTAATAATGCTTATTCATGATTAGCAGGGTTATTCACAAAAGGGTGACGGGTTTGGAGAAGGCAGGAGAAGTGAACAATCTAGGACAAAATATCTGAACTGGAAAGTGAGCTGAATTGAGGTATTTTTCCAGTTGAGCTATGTTGTCCTAGATTGTTCACAGCCTTCTCAAAACTCTTCACCCTTCTGTGAATAACCCTGTAGGTATTTTATGCCTTTAGGTAGTTTTTTTCCTCTGATGGCTACAGCTTAATACAGATGTATGTCTCTTTTTGTTCCGTGATAGTAGGAGATAGAAGGTGGCAGCTTTCTTAATAAAAAAATAAATGATTTTCCAGCACTGCTTTGATGCCAATCACTATTTGTGAACCCGTGAGGTTGATTTAATAAAGGCAAATAGGCTGTTTACTTTGCAAGGGAATTTTCACTTTGCAAGATAATTTTCCTTTAGCTTAGTGAATGAGGTGAAGATCTTCTGACTTCCATCATCCTGCCATGTGAAAGCAAAAATACTTTATTTAATTTTATTTTCATTGCGCATGATTGGGTGTTTTTTGCAAAGTCAATTTTCACCACATTCAGTAAGCTAAGGGAAAATTCTATTTGCCTTTAGTAAGTCAACCCCGGTATGTTTTGTTCCCTGCACCTTTTTCCCAGTCATAACTCTTAAAGTGGACCTTTACCCCTTTGGCTAAAATCACATACACATGCAGCTCTGCATGCTGATATGAAATCATCTTACATTCGTTAGTTTAACAAGCATATTTTCATTTTACTTACAATTTCTTGTTTTCTACTTCCTAGTTCTCTTTGGAAAAAGTGATGTAATTGTGTCCAAGCTTTGCATTCTGGGAAGGTTACCTCAGCAGAGCATTGGTGGAAAATCTCATCTGTAATTTTATGAGATCTCAGGGAAAGGCATTGTCCTCTCCTGAGATGTTGTGCATAGTCGCATGTCCTAGTCACATGTGTCAGAGTTCCAGGAAGTAGAGTGAGATGGATTCATCTGCCCTTAGTAATAATGGCCACTGTGATAAAAATGGGTAGGAAAAGAAAAACAGGGTATGCAAAAAATAAAAAGCCAGCAATAATTTAGAAGTATGCGTTTGTAGATTGATATTACTAAACATTTCTAAAGGTGCCTTTGTAGTTATTTTGAAGATATGGATAAAGTTCCTCTTTAACTGCAGCAAGTTAATAGCCTGCACTTGAAATTACACATTTACGTGTGCAGAAGCAGGACAGGCAAATATTACCAACCCATTGTTTTTGGTAGATATATGTCCAACCTTAGTTACTACATTTCAACAATAAAAATTTATATATAGCCAAAACTTTTTTATTAGTTCTTGTTAGAGCAGGGAAGGCTTAGAACCCTGTCAAGTATTTATTGCTGTCTATGACCCCACTGGGCAGACTCTCCTGTCATGCCATTGTCACCAAGATGGAAAGTCATATGAAATCTGAAATTTCTAGCTTCGGCCCCAGGACCCCTTCGGTTCAGTAATACCGAAGGGGTGCTGTACGGGCTATTCACTATAACCCGTACAGCTCTCAAAGTTGGCCGAGGGGCTCAGTCGAGGGGCTGAGCCGAGGTGAAAGCCGAAGCTGGCCGACAGCCTGCTACTAACTGCTGGGCGGAGCCAGCTGTCTTCTCACAGCTAGCTCCGGTCACTTACATAGTTACATAGTATTTGAGGTTGAATAAAGAATATAGTCCATCAAGTCCAACCTATTGCGTGTGTGCATTTATGTTTGAGGAGGTGTGCGTGTGTATGAGTCCATGTGTGATCTTGTTCTTAGGGGTACCTTTACCCCTGTATGTTATGCTCTCCGAGGAACTCGTCCAAGAGTTTATTGAATGCTTCCACACTCTTAGCTGAAATCACTTCCTGCGGCAGCGAGTTCCAGACCTTAACCGCTCTAACTGTGAAGAACCCCTTGCGTCCTGTGTGTTGAAATTTTGTTTCCACCAATTTTTGTTGGTGAAATTGGTGGAAAAAAAATTGCACAGACAGATCAGCGTCCCTGGTTACCAGGTAACCAGGGATGCTGATCTCCAGACAGCCCAACTCTCCCGGACACTCCGGGAGTCTCCCGCTATTAGATAGCGGCTATCTAATAGCCGCTATCTAATAGCGGGGGAAACACTTTCTCCGGGAAAGTTTTACTCTGCTCGATTGTGCAGAGTAAACCTTTCCCTGCTCTGTTGTCTTTTTTTTTTCTTCTGACATTGGAGCCGTTGGCTGCCGTCAGAATAAAAAAAAAAACAGCATAGGCTATTTCACTTTACAATAGCAAACTAGCTATTGCACCCGCCCACTGATGCTGTCAATCAGCAGAGGGGACCTCAAGTTCTCCATCATGTCCCCTTTTTGTGATTGACAGCAGCAGAGGGCGGATGCAGTAGCTAGTTTGCTTTTGGCTATTGCAAAGTGAAATAGCCAATAGGAATCTAGGTATGCATTCCTATGGTGGTTTATTATTTGTTATTTTATTCTGATGGCAGCAGAACCACCCGGCCAATAGAAAACAGTTGGGCGGAGCTAGCTGTCACTGTTAGCTCCACCCAATCATTTTCCATTTTGTTTTCTACTTTGTTAAACAATTTTTCTATTCTGCTCGGTACCACAGAGGTACCGAGCACAATAGCCAAGCCGAATGCCGTTTGGCTGCATTCGGCTATTCACTCACTGCTGTTCGGCATCTATGAGAATAGGCCGAACAGCAGCGAGTAGCCTGCCGGAAGTTCGGCTTAGCCAGATGTTGGATCGGCTGAATTGAACTCCTTCTGCACTTCGGGTCGGCCGAACATGCATGCCGATGTACGGCTGATTTCAGCCGATATACGGCTGAAATCAGCCGTACCAGCCTGAAGTGAACAGCAAAACAGCGTTCGGCTCACTTCACTTCGGGTCGGTTATTCACTCGGCTGCCTACGGCGGCTTAGTGGATAGACACCAAAGTTTTGGCTATATATACATTTTAACTGCATATGATTATATTTCTTTAAAGATATTTTGGTATTATATCATTAGCATTATTGTAACAGAGAGACTGTATTTTCACTTGAATTAGGAACACCTCAAAATATTTTATGGTTACAAAAGCACTGAGCTACCTGGAAATGATGGAGGGGTTGAAGATGAGAAAGGGTAAGTTAGTCTCTCCACCTGGTCATAAATAAAAACAATGAAAATAACTATTTCCTGTATTGATACATGTGAATTGCACTATATGTACATACATTACCGTTTTATGTACATACAATCTCTTAAAATCGTAGGAGTTTTATGGCAGAAGAGATATTGTACATGTGTTCTGGGAAGGTGCTGTTTTCACTCCTGGCCCACTCCTAGAATCACTACAATGGAGAGAATACAGCAAAGTTCCAGGACAATGTAACTCCAGTGCACATGTGCAGGAATTACATCATCGGTGGCCACTCAATGGCTGTAAAGAGAAGACATCAGATGAAAAGGAATCAGTGAGGAAGATGTCAACAATGGCAAAAGAATGGTGACAGGGATCCTGGAGCTGTCAGCATCAGGGATGCGTTTTGTGTGTGGTTCGACCTGAACCCAAGTTGCTTGCAGTTCAATGTGTCGACAAACGATTTGGCCAGCTTGCCAGCCCACCAAACCTCTGTCTGTTTCCTGGCAGCCTACATCCCAGCAACCAATTATACTACATAATGACTACATACCTAGTAGCAGTACCTCAGGCCGCCAACCCTGAGAATGGAGAGAGAGTACCTGCATCGCTCGCAAATAAAGGAGGGAACAAAACCCTACACAGTCAAATATAGCCAATGCACTAGCATCCTATTAACCAATAACACTGTGCAGGCCACACACCATCATTGGTTGCTACCATGCTGGTGGCGCCACAGCACCATTGGTTGTTAAGATGCTCCCACCTGCATCCTAGCAACCAATGAAGCAGCACAGCCCAGCTGCTACTGTACTAGAAACCCACACAGCATCATTGATTGGTTTGACACAAGTCGCTCTGAGTCCGGTTTGCTTGGAGGTTTGCCCAACCTAGATTTCCAACTTTGTTCACTGAATGTCCAGCGAACTGAATCCAGGCCAGTTCACTCATCACTAATCAGCATTGGAGGAGGGAAAACCCAGAAGCAAGTCTACCAGAATCTGCAAGTATGTTTATGTTACAGTGCAGGAGATCACAGGTGGGGATAAGATTTGGATTTGGGTCGACCGTGGGCTTGAGGGTACACACAGCCTATTTACGGTTCACAAACCCCTCAGGCAAATTGGGAGAACCTGGCTAGTATGCCTCCCAGAATATGTGTAATGTGAACAGCCAGGGGTCCCGGATGATGTCTTTGCGAAAATTTGGGCATTGACCATATCTGTCTAACTACTCAGGTTAACAACAGAGGATGTAGTTCTATATATTTGCAAATATAAGGGTGTCAAGGCACCTCTGATAAGAGTTGTCCCTATCACTACACTATCTGAGTTTAGGAAACCATATCCACCTAAAAGTTACAGTCACACACTTGAAGCATAGGCATTACCATTACCATTTGGATAATTACATTAACTGAAATTCCCAGTGCTGTGTTTACATTACAGAGATCCGTCATTTAGCAACAGGAGTGTGGCTGAGAAACATCTTCAGGAGGCAGGTTGTTGTGATTTACATGGATTTACATTGTGGGGCCTTTTAAACATATTTTAGCATTAATTTCCTTAATTTTTTTATATTGGTAATTTTTTTACTTTGAGCTCTTTGGGAGTAGGTAAGGGGTACTAATTTATTATAAAATTGGGTTCCCAATTCTACTTTATTTCCCCCCAAATAATTCCCAGATCCTTTTTTGGGGACTGGATTTAGAGAAAATGCCCTTAATCCTCAACATTGGGGCAAGACATGTTGTATGGCTTTATAGCCCCCTTTCCAATGTACCTAACCCCTCATGATGAAAGGCATGTTGCCTGATATGGTACAGGAATGGGGGCTGCACACTCACTGCCCTCCTTTCCTGGCCACCCAGGCTGCATACCTGTTAAGTGTCTGGTTGGAATTTTAAGGAGAACCACCACTGTTTTTTTTTTAACCCTTTTTTGTATCACTTTTAAAGGACTACATGGTTCTGTTCCCTAACAGAAAATGCACCCCAAGCATGCTATCTAAATAATTAGTAGATTTTCAGTGCTGCCCTTTAACCAGTTGACATCCGCGGTGTTAAACCCCCTTCCCATCCAGGCCATTTTTCAGTATTCAGCGCTGCGGTACTTTGACTGACATTTAAATAAAAAGATCCCATTCTATAAATGTACAGCATATCTTTGTATGAATTATTTATATGAATTGTTTATATGAATTGGTATATCTTTCTTTTGGCAGTGCCCAGCAAACCATGCCCATTTTTCAAAATTAGCTTGCCTGTCCATTAGCCTTGAATATGGCCAAAAATAAATAGGATTTGCCTCCCATTTGACTTCAGTGGGGATCACCAATAAGGGGTCTATTCACTAAGCTGCCGAGGGTAGCCGAGTGAACAACCGACCCCAAGTGAAATGAGCCGAACACTGTTCGGCTATTCACTTCAGGCTGGTACGGCTGATTTCAGCCGTACAATACGGCTAGATCCTTCGGCAGCTTCGTGAATAGACCCCTAAGTTTGGGTTTACCGAACCCAGCCAGGTTCACTAATTCCTATTTACAGGAGATTTATATTAAGCCGGGTTTAGGTACTAATGCTAGTTCTATTCAGCTTAATAAACAAAGATTTTCAGAGGATCCATAACTGGACATTACTGGATTAAATGTTTTTTAGAAGTTTGTGGCTCAGGTTTAATGAAATTAAAGATGGGCACAGAGTGTGCCAACTGTCATTTAACGTAAATAATTAAAGTGTAAAGAAAGGTCAATGTTCTTAAGTTCCACAAATAATTTTCTGCAAGAAACAGAATGCCTGTCTACAGCTAGCCTTCAATTACTTTAATGAGGAAAACACCAGCTTTGCATAACACAGAGTACCAGTAATACAAGCAAGTAAAAATGAAGTCATCTATGTTCTGGAAAAGATTATAAAATGCTGCAGTTGACTTGTAAATTAATTTCAATGGGCATTATCAAAGCTATCATTTTACATTTATTTACTGTTGTAGTATCCACTTTGCCCTATCAGGACAGGACCACATAATCTTTGTACAAACTGCATCAAACAGGTCTGAATGTATCGGTGTCAGTATTTGGGAATGTATAAATATGTACAGTTCATGCAATCCTTTTTGAAATTATTTGGAAATGGTTCCCACAAAATGCATCTGCAGGCAGATGTATCACTGGCATTCCAATAAACAGGGAGCAGAAACACCAGCTGTGACAATATAGAAGTCTTATTGCACATATTTTGCAAGTCAGTGACAAAAACGGTGGCATTTAAATCTTGTGTCTGTGGTGGCAACAAAAGGTGGTGACAGAACACAGCAGCTTAAGAACAATTTGATACAAAGAAAGTAAGATGTAATGCAGAAGGATCATTCATTTTCTCTAGTAAAATCTGTAAAAGAATTTTAATGAGTTCTGTCATACTTGGTTAGGTCATAACAGTCTGGAAGAACAGTGTGAGCAATACAAATCTGCAAAGCTGGCCACACACTGCTCAAATTTCTACCAAGTAATGCTGATTCAGACAAAACTTAAGCAGTGTTTGGCCCTCGCCTGCACTACTCTGTTTGACAAAAGTTAGGAAGTCATGCAGAGGAGGTTCCTCCATCCATGTTGTTTTGCATGGATGGGGCAAATGTATGAGCAAAAACACGGGTTGTATGATCAGCTTAAGTCTGTTTTTATTTGACCTAAAACTGCACTTTCAAATCTCAACTCTCAAATTTACTTATATTCCATAAATCCTACAGTAATGGCGTTACATTTATAAAATGCGGCTACACTACTGTATGAGATGATGCCAATCAGACAGCAAACATGCCTATACTACAAAGTCCAACGGGCTAATACAACACAGTAGATCTCCTAAGCTATATGTGATCCATAACATATTCAATCTCTAACAGATCATAATTTAATTCTGTTCAGTAATATGCTGGTTGTCAGATTGTGAAATCTACAGGATTATTCACAAAAGGGTGAAGGGTTTGGAGAAGGCAGGAGAAGTGAACAATCTAGGCCAAAATAGCTGATGTGTAAAGTGAGTTGAATTGGAGAATTGTTCCAAATTAGTTATTTTGGCCTAGATTGTTCACTTCTCCTGCCTTGTCCAAAGTCTTCACCTTTTTGTGAATAACCCTGCTAGTGTTGGAGCCGATAAAATGAATATCTATGTAAAAGCTTTGATATAAAGGTGTTCCTTGATATCCTGGGAAATCAGCATGTGGCTGTGTGATACGCAAATGCAGAAGTTCAAAGGGTTCTTGGGGCAGGGACACTGATGAATGAAGATCTGCCGGAGGGTCTTATCTCCTGGGACGAGCCAGACCCCCTGGTGGTATTTACTGCCCACACCCGTGTCAGCAATGCAGCATACATGCTGGGATGGGAGCAGGTACATATGATGGAACCTTCTTCCTGTGTGATTATCTGCACAAACCTAGCTCACAAGCCGGAACAATGGTAACCTTTGTGACCTCTGGGACAAGACTGGACTCTACAATCAGGAATGTGATACACCGAGACCTGCTGAAGAGGAGTGTTCTTTCCCCAGGCCTTAAAACAGTGATAGTGCAGTCTCTACCTACACAACCCAAGAGTATGTGGATGCTTTTTCTAGAGAGAAAAAGTGGGAGTGTTTACCACCATAATAATAAATGGAATGCAATTCTACAGATAGCTGAAGCAATACCTATAATTCCCTACCTAGTTTATATAGTTATTATTCCAAAACTTTGAACGATACTCAATAATGCAGCCCCTACCCCAACACCCATTTTAAAGTTTCTTTTGACTGCACAAGTGACTTTCATTATGAGAGCAATTAAAAAAAAAATGCTACCTTCAGTGAATAGGGAATGAAGTCTATATCATGACCTAAATAATCTGTTCCATTAGTGTAAAAACTAGTCCTTTGCTCTTTAAAGAGACCCTGATTTTATGGCTGAATGATGGGCCATTCTGAAGACTACATATCCAACAATCCTGGGTAATGTTGTAGTTTGCCACTACCCCCCATTCCACACACATGCATACTGTATATTGACCCACTACTATGATAGGCTAGGAAAGGATTTGTATAGAACCCTGAGTGAGTAGCACCACACCCCTAGAAAATTGTTAGTAAAAATCCGTGTTTTAAATGGGGGGTTTTAGGTGCTTAGTGACAAAGCCAAGAATTACTGCACATTTACATCAAAACATCTTTATTGTATCATAATTAAAAACATGTACAAACATAATTGTAATATTTATAGACATCTGAAATTATTTCCTTATAATCTACGAAGTTGTTTGCACCTCCAAAGAAAAAACACAAAATGGGGCCTATTCACTAAGCTGCCGTAGGCTGCTGTTCGGCTATTCACTTCAGGCTGGTACGGCTGATTTCAGTTTTTATGTTGTGGGGTTTTCTTTTTGTCTTTTTCTAGATCAAATACATAAAACACGCACAAAGAGGTTGAACTTGATGGACCTGTGTCTTTTTTTGACCTTATCTAATATGTAATTTTATGTAACTATGTAAATATCGAACATTAGACACTGGTGCTCTTTGAACAATTAACTAAGTCCACTAAAGAAAAAGAAGAAATGAATATTCTTCATCCACTGTGCTAGTGATATCAGAAGCATAGACTTGTAAAAACATGAACTTGCATGATGTTGTACAACATTGATATGAATGTGTTCCATACTACAGACCTTAAATGACCTTTGCATTTTCAAACATTCCTCATTCACTTGTCTTGGGTTTAATAATGTACCAGTCACACTGAGCCTTAATTTTCTTATTTATATGCTTTTATTCTTCTTATCCTTTGAAAATGCTTTATTTTTCTGCCTAATGGTGCCCAGAATGAAATATGAGTAATATGAGTATGTGTAATAGGATTCCGGAACAGTTTTCAAGTCTTTTTTAAGGACTTAACAGCTGTATAAAATGAGTGCTGTATTTCCTCATAATTGATGCTGATCAAATCTGAAAAGAACTGTGAGCTTTCCTACAGGGTTTAAATTTATTCATCTAAATACACTTGGATTAGAATGATGTTCAAGTCTAATTAGCAATACATAGACAGTGCGTGTGCTAGAAAATGGCCTAAGTGGAGCCATTACAATAAAGTAGGATGCCAGTAATAATTTGACTTTTTTCACATCTATAGAGTGATCTGTCAGCTATAAAGTATCTAGTGAAAATACCAATCCTACTGTATATTCTCAGAGGATCTTTTAAAGTGGCACTGTGTCTTAAAAAAGAGCTTCTAGCAGGTGTAAAGTACAAGAATTGCTTGCACATACCTGGAGCAGGTCTCATTAATTTTGCTATGGGTAATGCTGGATACTGCCCACTTCCTTTTACCCTGCCCATTTGACTTATCACTAAGATGAGCTGCTTCTTGGACAATATTAATGTGTGTCAGGTAGGAAAGGGCAGGCAAGGTTTACCTTGCCTGCTTGGCCAGTTCACGACTGCATAGCAGTTGGCTGTATTCTATACCAGCTGTCTTTTCTTTTTTTAGTGACATACACTTAAAGGTACAGTATGTGGATTGAACATATACATATGGACATGTTTTCAGCATTAGGTGTGTTTTTTAACTAACAAGACTGTAGTAAGCCGCCTGGATGCATGCAGGCCACCCCCACAGCATACACCAGCCAATCCTACCCTACTTTATGGAAGGGAAAATGATGTATCTAGGGGTGTCACTTCCTTCTCCGCTGGAGAAAACCACTTCCTGGAGAAAGTATAGAATTGTATGTAGACAATATTTGCTTATCCCATATTTCAGCTTTAAACACATTTTAACAAACTTTAACACAATTGTTAAGCTCAGACTTTAATCATTTAAATCTAATCTTACATAACTAGTCTGTACTCCCTCTCCTGTGAGAAGTGTTGTGGACATTGTTGTATCCATTGCTCTCCCTCCCTCACTGACTGATTCCCACAGATCACCTTCTGCATTTTTGTATTCCACATGGCTGACAGCACTTGAGCATGAGTGGACATGTAAAAATTCCATGTTGGGTGGAATATACAAATTACAGAAAAATGGTGGTTGAATATGCAAAGTAGATATTAAGGTAAGCAGCTACTTTTACAGATGAAAGAAATATGATAGATACTCTTGGACTGTTTACTGAAGAAAGTACACATTTTACATTATTTTGGTGCTCTTTAGGATCCATTTTCCAATGATATCTCCATCATTGTCTTCTGTTGCACTGTCCCTCTTCAAAAATGTTTTTGATCTATACAATGCATACAATTTATTAATAAAAAATGTTACCTGCAGCTGACGAAAAACATATTTAAATAACAATCACACTCTTCTAAAATTGCACTATTTGTGTAAGGTACTCAACAACAGGCTGGTACCAGCACATGCGCATGCTATGCCATGCAGTCCTGTCCTCAAAATTGCGGGCATACAGAGCAAACGCACGACTGGTCATTGGTGCCAGATGGACTATAAAATCAGTGTGAGTACTGAACCCATTTCTGACATGGCTGTTACCTGTGTTTCTGTTGCCCGATCCTGTGATTCTGCTGACCTTTGTTTGACTCTGGCTTACGTTCCTGACCTCTCTCCTGACTTCCGATTTGGCACCTTGGACTTGGCATCAGTCTTTCCTGTGTTTGACAACGGCTTGTAACCCATTTCTACTGCATCTACCGATTTGGCACTACATCTCCATACCTGACCCTCAGGGTATGACCCCGACTTGTGACCCCGACTATGATCCTGATCTTCCAGTGGCTCCATTCAGGTTCTGCTACCTTAACACTTAACACACTTTGCTCTGTCAGCCAATTCCAGCTATATCCTCGCTGGACTGCTAAGTCTGCTGACAGATCCTGCCGTCAAGTCCATGTCATCGCACTCAAGCTCCAGTACCGAATCTGCATAAGCCACTGCATCGACATCCGTGCTTCCCTGCATCTGCACTCCTTCTGTCTCCACCTCCAGGGGAGTCAAACAAGTGGTGCAAGAGAAGCCCCCTGTTCAGCTTGGCCTCCTTCCTGATACGTGACAATTTGTTAACATTTATTCTATGTGTGAAAATCCTATCAACTCCCCCACTTTTCTGTCTGCTTCAGTGATTTTACCTGTGCTCACCTTTTATATCCACTTTAACCATCCACTCTGAATAGCCTGTACAAGGAAAAGGCACATATTTGCTTAGTGTCTGTGTTGACGGTCCCTAGAGGCCTGGGTCCTGTGCAATCCTATAGACTTGTATGCGAACATAAAATCCATCTGATGCAATCAAAAGCCTGATGACACTGGCCCATAAATAGGGTGTATAAATTGGTGTGTAGATAAATGTTTTAGAACCAGCACAATAAAAGAGCCCAAGGGGGCTAAATGCTGAAAACTAGCCCCAGGCAACAGTGACATGAATTGTAGAAGTGTTTGCACATGTTCTAGATTTCTGTGATGTTTATTCACACATTCATTCACGCTCATCCAAGCCAGTTGTAGCAGGCACATTCCCCACCCTGCAGCTTCACATCACAAAGGGGCAGGGAATCCTTCCACCTCAACTGCCACCACCACTAGTTCAGCGTCCCCTGGCTACCATTGCTGAACTGTCATTACACAATGAGAACTCAGCGGAGCCGGCTAACTGTCACTGCTAACGCCGCCCAATCGTTTTCTACTTTTTTTTACTGTTTTTCTGTTCTGCTCGGTACCACAGAGGTACCGAGCAAAATATCTGAGCCGAATGCCGCTCGGTGGCATTCGGCTAATCACTCACTGCCGTGTGGCCCCTATGAGAATAGGCCGAACAGCAGCGAGACGCCTGCCGGAGGTTCGGCTCAGCCGATCCAAATGTTGGATTGGCTGAGTCGAACTCCTTCTGCACTTCGGCTCAGCCGCGCATGCTGAGCATGTTAGGCCGAACCGAAGCCAGTCGAAGCAAGCCGATGTACAGCTGATTTCTGCTGTTGTGCAGCTGAAATTAGCAGTACAAGCCTGAAGTGAATAGCCAAACAGCATTCTGCTCACTTCACTTCGGATCGGTTATTCACTTGGCTGCCTTCGGCAGCTTTGTGAATAACCCACTTAGTATTAAAAATACACCAAGACATTTAGAATTTCACAGTGACATTAGATTTTGTGGTGAATGCAATTGATGAACATTTAAACACTGTTCTTCAGTTGATGAAATATATATAATCCGCGCTTATGGATATAAATATATATAATTAAATATAATAAATAACTAAAATACATTTTATAATAAAAGCTGCTGCGCTCGGGACACTGAGGTCAAAATGTATATAGATGGGTGTGCAGTGCAGGTGAAATTTGATATTCATATATTTCATATGTTTTGTTAACACGTATTTGATTCACCCTATTGGTGACCCCGAGTGCTGCACACCCATCTATATACTTTTCTTCAGTTGCATTCACCATTAACATCTAATGCCGCTGTGAAATGCTAAACATCTTGGTGTCCTTTTAATACTATTTCTACTTTTCATGTAGTGATTTCCTGATGAACATTTTCCTAAAATCTTTTCTGTTGAGAGTTTATTTACATTTAAAGAAAATCTGTGCTTTTTTCACACAGGGCAAAGCAAGAGATTTTCTTAAGGTGCCTCTTCAGCAGCACAAAAGACACTTTATGCCTTCTCAATGGGTGCTCTAACTGGCTGCTGGGAATAAAGAACTTACCTAGTACTTTCAGGTATGGAGGAGCATGAGACAGGGTTGGTGCTTGTTCATTGATTCAGTGCTGTTCATGGCATAGGGAGAGTCTGCAACCCTGTGTAGTCTTAAAGTGGCACTAAACTTCAGAGTTAAATCTTAAAAATGCATTCAATAGCTTAACTATCAACACAAATGTATCTTATTTGTGTATCACTCAGCTATAGATCCTCAAATCATCAATTGGTGCTGACACTGTCCTTCCTTCTGGAGGGTGGCTACTTTTGTTCCCCATGACCCTTGTGTGTTGTAAAATAGTCACCACTCCAAGCTCACTCTCGTGATGGAATACAATCTCAATACAAATTAGTATACCAAACCTGAGATTCCATCAGGGGAGCGAGCTTGGAGCGGTAGCTACTTTACAACACACACAAGGGCCATGGGGAACAAAAGAAGCCATCCTCCAGTAGGAAGGACAGTGTCAGCACCAATTCAGAGATGATTTGAGGATCTATAGCTGAGTGATACACAAATAAGATACATTTTTGTTAATAGTTAAGATACTTGAATGCATTTTTAAGATTTAACTGTTGTGTTTAATGCCACTTTAAACTGACGTGACTCCAGCTGAACATGGTATTGGGGAAGTAATGGAAAAGTATATACTGCTAAGGAGGAGGGTGGGCATAGAAGAGAACTTGTTGGTCTGCATGGTATGAGCAATCCACGGGTTTACTTTAACATTAGAAGAACAATCTGTAACCACTTGCCCTTCCACCCCGTACTGTATGGCTTCCTGCTCCCTTTGATATCACTCATGATGCAACTTTACAACAGGTGCTCAGTGGCAGTCCAAAGAAGCATCTGCTGTCCTATACACTTCAAATAAGCCTGATAAAAGGAGAGTTTGCATATTGCATTTATGTTTTAATTATTAACATAATTACTTCTAGGGTTTTAGTGTTGTTTGTTCATATTTGGCTCACCATTACTGACTGCATTTGACAACAAGCCAACAAATGATTATTTTACCATATTTTAGAGACATGTTGATTCAGCTGGAACACCGGATTGCAGTTTGGAGAAAAGGGGAACAATTTAAAGTATGCCTTAAAATGTAAAATCCAGAAATGTTTGTAAGGGCTGATTCGCACGGGCGTGCACGTCTGTATAGCATGCATACCCATGCAAAGACCTGATCCCTGGAGGGACAGGTGCTGTGTTTAATTGTGTGCAGCAGTCTGCACCTCCCTTTGGGAGGACATGGCTGCACACGGTTACACACAGACCCGAACCTGCACATCCGAGTAGGTCCGGGTGCCCGTACTTGGACGCACACTGTCTACGTTCAAGTGTGGGCACCCGGACCTGCATGGATGTTCAGGTTCGTGTTTGCATGTATCCACATATACTGCATGTAGCCACATCCTCTCATGGGGAGGTACAGGCTGCTGCACACAATTACACACAGCTCTAGTCCCACCCAGGATCAGGTCTTTGCATGTGTGTGCATGAGGTACAGAAGTGCATGTCTGTGTCAATGAACCCTAATTCTTTGACACTCCTTTTAAAGTTTATGTTTATGTTTTATAAACATGATTATAATATTTTATTCTCTTTGATCTAGGTAACTTCTGTTTGTTGCAAGTCTTTACTTTGGGAAAGAGATGGCAAGTACAGAAAAACAGCTACTAATGCTGCCAGAAAATCAGTGGAAGCCTAAAAATCAGAAATACCAAGAATTGTTGTCAGCCTAGCCAGAGTTACATCCTGCTGGACTAAACAACACCTCTCCCTTATGTTATGGAAATGAGAGGGGAAGTTCTGTAGTTTCAGAACTCAGACAGGGAGGGAGGGAGAACTCAGACAGGGCTGATAATACTTATTGAAATTTCAGTGCTGTAGAGCACATGTGTCAAACTCAAGGCCCAAGGGCCCAATCCAGCCCACCAGGCCATTTCCTAGACTTCTACTTTCGGATCTAGTTATTAAGTTATTACTAAAACCAGTGATAATCGAATGCAGAGGCAATTATAATAAAGATTAGATACATTTATATAGGGGTCTATTCACTAAGCTGCCGTAGGCAGCCGAGTGAATGACCGACCTGAAGTGAAGTGAGCCGAACACTGTTCGGCTATTCACTTCAGGCTGGTACGGCTGATTTCAGCCGTACATCGGCTGAAATCAGCCATACATCGGCTTGCTTCACATGGCTTCGGGTCGGCCGAACATGCTCAGCATGTTCGGCCGACGCGAAGTGCAGAAGGAGTTCGACTCAGCCGATCCAACATCTGGATCGGCTAAGCCGACCCTCCGGCAGGCTACTCACTGCTGTTCGGTCTATTCTCATAGATGCCGAACAGCAGTGAGTGAATAGCCGAATGCCGCTGAGCGGCATTCGGCTCGGGTGTTTTTCTCGGGCCCGCAGAGGGACCGAGCAGAACAGAAAAAGAGTTAAAAAAGTAAATAGAGGGTAGGATTACACGGCGGTGCAGGCATTGTCTGGGAGTTAATTGCTAACGCATGGGATATTACATATGCTCAGTTGACTTTATATATCTATAAACAAATCCCGCTCCCCCCCCCTCCCTAAGGGACTAGCGAAGACCCTGGACACATAGAATTATGCCCCTGCCCCTATGATCTTTATACGATTGCTTCCTTCCCGCCCCCTTCCTCGCCGTGGTTGTGGATCGGTACGCCACCATGATCCAGCCATGGTGCCCGGGTGATCAGCCTATCCCCCACATGACTGTCAACACCGGACGGTTAACCCACGCATCGGCAAATACGCTCCGCTCGGAGCTTAGTGTTCTATTTCGTTTTCTGTCACTAGTGTATTGTTCCTTCTTCTCTTTCTTTCCCTGCCTCTTGTTCCTCTCCTGCAACCTCCCTGAGCGACAGACCCCGAGAGCTTCCGTGGCTGCCTCCACATCTCGGCGACTGATGGTCGCACATTGGCCGCAATCCCAAATCAGTGACTCATGTCCCCTCTCACACTAAAAATCATTTCACATAACGTTCAAGGTTTTAATGTCCCCGTGAAACGCAACAAAGCCATGAACTATTATCGTTCTTGTCAGGCTGATATTATCTTCCTGCAAGAAACCAAATTTTCCCTAACATCGTGCCCCCGTTATCTGGGTAAACACTATACACACTCTTATCATGCAAACTTCCACGAGAAAAAGAGGGGAGTGGCTATAGAGTTTCGCCATAACCTGCCTTTCATATGTAACAAGCAGATCGCAGATCCTACGGGCCGCTACCTGATACTCCAAGGCACCCTATATGACAATGACATTACGTTGGCTACCTACTATACCCCCAATACCTTCCAAGCTAGATTTCTCTCACACTTCTTTCAGCAGGTGGCTCATCATGGTAAGGGCATACTCATTCTGGCAGGCGATACGAATACCATCTTGAACCCCCATCTTGACTCTTCCCTAGGTTGACCCCCCAGGCAGCTATCTACGGACCCACAAACTAAACTAGTGGGTTCCCTTTTAACAACCCATAAACTGGTAGACGTATGGAGGGAACTTCACCCTACAGAGAAGGATTTCACTTTTTTTTCGCATCCCCATAATGTCTTTCGTAGAATCGATCATTTTTTCGCTGCACAACACTCGATCCCTTCATTCCTGAAAACCAAAATTCTCGCCACACAATGGTCAGATCACTCCCCAGTTTTTGTGGAATGCTCAGCTATTCCGAGAGCCCCCCCTAGCTTTCATTGGCGCCTCAACGAGTCGCTGCTCACCCATGACACTTCTTACACTATAATTAGGCAGGCACTCCTGAGTTACTTTTCCCTCAACGCGGACTCGGTCTCGTCTCCGGTCTCCCTATGGGAAGCGCACAAGGCCACCATGCGGGGGAAAATTATGAGTATAGCCTCCTCTCTCAAGAGAGAAAGGGACAAAGGGATCCTCGCTCTCTCACGCAAGTTAGCAGACCTGGAAGAGACCTGGAAGTCCTCTCCCACGACCTCTCTCAAAAATCAAGTAGAAGTTGCAAGGGTGGAGCTGAACTTGCTATTGAATGCCAAAGCGGAAAAAGAATTACGTTGGAAAAACCAGCTTTTTTACGCTAGGGCCAATAAACCTGGTCCCCTATTGGCAAAACAACTCAAAATGTTGCCTTCACTTCGCCAAGTGGTGATACTGCGTTCTCCTGCTGGGGGAACCACTGCTAACCCTGTTAAAATTGTGGAGGCCCTTTACAACAAATCCCCAGTTTTTGACGTTGACAAAGCAAATGCCTTATTCCAAGACCTCCAACTCCCTGATCTCCCAGAAGAATCCCGTGCTCAACTTGACTCCGATATCGAGGAAACTGAGGTTCTTGCTGCTATTTCCGACTTGAAAGCAAATAAATCCCCGGGGCCTGATGGTTTCTCCAATCTCTACTACAAAAAATTTAAAGATGTCTTGGCTCTATACCTGACTCGTTTATTTAATGCTTTGAAATCTCAGCAAGCTCTTCACCCCTCCTCGTTGGAAGCTAACGTTGCTATGATCCCCAAACCTAGAAAGGACGCAACGGATGTTGCGAACTACCGACCCATCTCACTATTAAACACGGACGTGAAACTCCTGACTAAAATATTAGCCACCAGGGCCAATAGATTCATAGGTAACCTAATACATAGGGACCATGTGGGTTTCACACCTCTCAGACAAGCAGGAGATAATGTCCGCAAGGTGGTACACTTAATTAACTTGATCCGTCGTAGATTGGTGCCTGGCTTTCTTCTATCTCTTGATATCCAGAAGGCTTTTGATACAGTCTCTTGGGACTATCTTCAATATATACTGTCCAGATGGCACTTTGGTCCGGCGTTCCAATCATGGGTGGCAGCACTATACAACCAACCCTCGGCCCGTATAGTTTACTCGGGATTTTCCTCCCCCCTATTCTGGGTCACTAGAGGCACGCGACAAGGATGCCCCCTGTCTCCTATCCTATTTATATTGGCGATAGAACCCCTAGCCATGCTTATCAGAAGCAATCCCTCTATCAGAGGTATTGAAATTGCTGACCACCCCTTTAAGTTGAGCCTATTTGCGGACGATATACTCCTGACCCTTTCCCAGCCCCTAATCTCCCTACCCTCCCTTTTCTCTGTATTGAAGGACTTTGGAGCCATCTCAGGACTGATGGTTAACCCAAATAAATTCTTGGCACTGAACATTTCCCTCCCACCCTCAGTGGTGTCAACGCTCCAACAGAATTTTCCCTTTACCTGGGCACCTAAATACATACCATACCTGGGGATAAACGAACTCCCTCGAATCGCTCTATGCCTCCAATTATATCCCTCTCTTCCGCACTCTCAAGGATCTACTCTTGTCCAGGAACTCTCTCCCCATTTCGTGGCTTGGACGAATTTCTGCAGTAAAAATTACGTTTCTCCACAAACTACTATATCATCTAACAAGCGACCCAGGGTGGCTAGACGGACTGTATACCTCCCCAAGTCAGGGGGTGGTCTGGGAATTCCTAACTTGGTAGCATATTACAGAGCAGCTCAAATAGCACCGCTAGTGGCCTTACATGCCAACAATGAGATCCCCCTATGGGTTCTCATGGAACTGCCCAATGCCCATCCTACTGCCCTCTCTACCCTACCATGGTTGCCACCCGGCCTTAGCCCCCTTCTTCTTCATTTTTTAAAGGTATGGGATTCAGTCAAAAGTACTAGCCACCTGCTATCCCCTCACCTCCCCCTGACCACAATGTTGGGGAACCCAGTGTTCCCACCGGCGGTAGAATCACCCTCGGCCTTCACTTGGTGGCATGAACAGGGATACACCCTGTTGTACCACTTTTTAGACGGGTCCAGGATTTGCACTTGGGACTCCATAGTCGCTAAATCTAGCCCCCCATCGCGGGAATTTTTTCGCTACCTTCAACTGCGACACTGGACTCAAACTCTTCTCCAAAATGGAAACGCAATATCCCCACTATCAATGTTAGAAAGCCGTTGCCTGAAAGATCCCTACGCCCCGAAACTCATCTCGCCACTCTATTCCCATCTGACGGCTCCTTCTCCTTCCCTACCCCCAATGTATGTGGCCAAATGGCATGCAGACCTGGGATCTACCAAAACTCCTGAGGAATGGAGTCTCATCTGGAGGTCTATCTCCAAATGCTCCCTCAATATCTTGTCCCAAGAATCAGCATACAAAGTCCTCCTGAGATGGTACCTGGTCCCTGTCAGAATAGCCCACGCCTTTCCATCCTACCCTAAAAACTGCTTCCGGGGTTGCCCTTCAGAAGGTAATGTCATGCACATATGGTGGGCCTGCCCGTCGGCTATTAGATTCTGGTCGAAGGTATGTAGAGTCATCTCCTCCTTATTTAGCATAACAATCCACAGAGACCCTTGGCATGCTCTACTGCATATGAAAATTCCACAACTGCAGCGACACCAACAGAAATTTGCAGATTTTGACTTCCTGGTGGCAAAACAGACAGTTGCCCATTCATGGAAGAAGCAGATGATACCTTTGGAGAGTTTAAACAACGCATGCAGGGCTTCTTTATCAACGAGCAACTATCTAGTGTCTTATCTGACTCATATGCCAAATTCCGGAAGGTATGGTCGCCGTGGGTAGAATTCGCATTTCCAGACCTGGACCACAATATCCTTTAGTTAGCATGATATTGTAGGCACCTAGGCTTCGTGAGTTTCGAGGCTGTCGCTCTCACCCCCCCCCCCCCCCCCTTAACTTGCGAAATCCCGCTGTCGATATGCAAGATTATTGCACAAAGACCTAGTTCAACTACAAGTCGAATAAACAGACTAGGTTGGGACATAGGCAAGGTTAGTGTTATGTTCTGTATTGTTAGAATGCATACCGGACTGTTATCCGGGTACGTGACATTTTATTTGATTAAGTGAATATCCATACTTAACTTGCTACAGTTACATCTATATTGTACACCCTTTTTGGCTTTTCTGCATTATACTATGTACAAATCTATGCAAAAATTCAAAATAAAGAAAACATGTTTAAAAAAAAATTAAAAAAAATAGAAAAAGATTGTGCAGAGCTAGCAGTGACAGCTAGCTCTGCCCAACTTTTTTCTATTGGCCGGACCACAGGGAGGCTATCCGTGGACAAGACCAGATCAGGTGAATGAAATCCGGGTGATGAATGTCACACTTAGGACAGTGCTGTATCCAGTCTGATGTAGTAGAGACAGGGGCGAAGTTGAAAGCATAAAAGGCTTGATGGAGTAGTTTGAATTGTGTCTCTCGCCAAGCTTCACTGATGATATTATTCCTGACGTGTTGCCATCCACGTAAAATACTATCGAGAGTGTCTTCTAGAGGGCTACCTATCAGTTGGGCCCACTGGAGAACAAATGTGGGAATATAGTGGTCGGGCTGTTGGTAAATGTCACGGAATGAAAGGTACAGGTTGGCTAAGGATAACTTGGGCGGAGAAGAGGCTAGAAGTCTGTTGGGTGGAAGCATTTTGTTGGGCTGTGCGGTGTGAGTGAATGAATCGTGAGATTTGTGCGTACTGAAGGAAATGAGTGGGGGGGACACGGAATTTGGAAGCAATGTCTCTGAACGGCATACAGGATCCCTGCGATGAAAGCATATCTTGTATTGTACGTATGCCGAGTGAATTCCACATTAGGAAGTTGCGGGAGTCGGCCCCGGCTGGGGAGGTGGTTATAGGCATCCATATGGATATGGTGCCGGGTAGTTTAACAAGTTTCCTGACTTCTCTCCAAGTTGTCACAGTATCCCTGATGAGGGTATGGGTTTTAAGGTGGGAAGGTAAAGAGGATAGGGGAGAATGCAGGATGCCTGCGAGGGACCATGGGTGGGCTAATTGTTGTTCAAGTGGGGTATTGGAGTAAAAGGACGTGTCCAACAACCAGTCTCGGATGTGTCTAAAGATGCTGGCCAAATTGTATAATCTGACATTTAGGATGTTCATACCTAACCGGTGTTTGGGATGCTGCATTTTTGAGAGGGCAATGCGTGACTTTTTACCCTTCCAAATAAAGTTGGAGAAGGCCGAATTGATGAGTTTAACGTCTGTATGTTTCAGTAATAAAGGTAGAGTCTGGATGGGATAGAGAAGTTGGGCAAAGCTGATCATACGTATCAACTGGCATCTGCCCGTCATGGATAATGGCAGCTGCTGCCAGGAGGTAAGTTCCTGTACCACTTTGTTGACAACAGGGGTATAATTCAGGGTATAGAGATCAGACTGTGTGCGCGGGATTTGGATACCCAGATAAGCTATGGCGCGAAGTTTAAGTTGTAAGTTGTGGGTCTTGATTACCGCCAGTAGGGAAGGGGAACAGGATTTGGTTAGGGGCATTATCTCGCTTTTGTCTAGATTAATCTTTAGGCCTGAGAAGGTGCCAAATGTTGCTATATGCTGTAGCACAGCGGGGATTTGGTTCTCTGGGTCGGAGAGAATCAGCAGGATGTCGTCTGCGAATAACATGGATTTAATTTCGTGTGGTCCTTTCCGGTACCCAGAGAACAGGTGGGTGTTTTCTAAAGAGATCGACAGGGGCTCGATGGCTATATTGAACAGTAATGGGGATAGGGGGCATCCCTGTCTAGTTCCCCTATGAAGTTTAAAAGAGGACGAGAGAGAAGTGGAGGTAAATATCTTAGCTTCGGGTGAGGAATATAAGGTGGAGACATAGTTGAGAAAAACATCTGTAAAACCCATTCTGGTTAACAACCATAATGTTGATGCGGCCCACGATTAAATTGAGTTTGAGACCCCTTCTGTAGAGGGAGTATTTTCAGCTCATTTCAGGAAGTTAGGAGCACAACGGATTGCTGACAGATCAAAGGGTATTTTTCTGTACTTGGAACAGAAAAAAACAGAAAACACATGGTGAAATGTACATGTACCACAGAGATGTACTAAATATGTTTTTTAAAAATATGAAGTAATGTAATGCCATTTTAACAGTCATTTTCAAAAATGTTAAATCCGCAGATTTTGTTAAAGAACTCTGGGAAAACTTTTATTAATAATTGTGGTGATTGCTAAAATAAAAAAGTTATACTCACCAAAACCTTGGAGGCAGCCGGCTGTCACAGTGCTCCCTCCAGCCTGTCTCCTCCTATACTGCAGTGATGACATGTCCCTCAGCATCCTCACATACTGTACACTGTGTATAGAATGTGATTACTCAAGGCTGCAGCGGAGGGGGAGAGAGGCTCCAGGGACCAGTCTAAGAACAAGACGGCTCAGGGGGATCAGGTCAGTATAACTTTTTTTATTTTAGCAACCAAGACAAAAACAAACAGTTAAAAGGAAAACTATGAGGTGAGAGAAAATCACTCATTACAATGAAACTGTCACACGTCAGCTCAATAGATTGGGAGGTGAGTGAACACATACCGTCACTCGCTCACTTCTCGATCATGTCCCTGCAGAGAGACGTCACGGCTCCCTGCAGGGATCCCCCCCGCTCCAATCAACCAGCGCTGACTGGAGGAACGGATGGTGGAGGGAGCGGTTACAGCTGGCTCTGCCTCTAGATAGGCAGAGCCTGCTGTCACTCACGAAGGTGGGTGGATCTCGACAGTAATATCGGGATCCGTCCTGGCTGCAGCAGTCTCGGTATACCGTGAGCTGTAGCTCGCGATATACTGAGCTTTGGGTCATGGGAGGACGCTAGTATATGTCATCCCGTGACCCTTAAGAGAACTATGGGGAAAAACACTTACCCCATAGTCCTCTTTTAACTCTTCTAGTGCAGGGATAGCCCCACTGCAAGGGTTAATACAAGTTTTCTTTAAAATAATACTTGCTGATCCTGCCATAAAGGGCTTTCTCTAGGAACTTCCTGTCATAGGACTATTTTGTCACCTTTGTCATACAGGACCCCAAGTGAGATTATACTGTAAGCTGCTGTTTTAGCACACTTTACACTGGCATAGTCAACTGTTGCACCCAGAGAAATTACATGTAGGCATCCCCGGATTTCTTATGTAGACAGAGAATGGCTGCAGAGGGGATGCAGGAGATCAGCAGCACTGGGAAGCAGCACAGAAAAAAATAAATAAAATCAAAATACTTTATTTTAAAGTGACACTAAATTTAGGAGTTAAAGTGATATTAAAGGTCTGTTTTTTTACTATCAGAACTAGGAGGCCCACCTTTGTATGCAAGGTATGCTCCTTTTCTTCAAAAAGGTTTCTCTACCTCGTTTTCTAGTCGGTACCCGCAGAGCTCAAATCCTGCCCGCTGCTCGGTTGCCTCTATTAGCTAAGCGGCTGATGTGGAGGCACCTGCATGTGCGTGTTCCCGGCCATTCTCGCAGCAGCTGTGTGTGTCCATAGACACACACACAGCCTGGCGGCACGCCCCTCCTCTCCACCCCACCGGCCTATGGCTCATCTGCTCTCAATCTCCTCCCCCCAAACCAGGAAGTTCAGGATAGAGAATCTTTGCATGGACCAGCATGGGGGGGATGAGGGAGAGACAAAAGGTACTGGGCGTTTTTTTACCCGAAGCAGAGAATGCATTAGGGTAAAAAACACCCATCCTTTAATGCTACTTTAAATCTTAAAAATGCATTCAAGCAGCTTAACTATTAACAAAAATATATCTTATTTGTGCATCACTCAGCTGTAGATCCTCAAATCATCTCTGAATTGGTGCTGACACTGTCCTTCCTTCTGGAGAGTGGCTTCTTTTGTTTCCCATGGTCCATGTGTGTGTTATAAAGTAGCCACAGCTCCAAGCTCGCTTGCGTGATGGACTACAATATCAATACACATTGGTAAGCTACACGTGAGATTGTAGTCCACCACAGGAGCGAGCTTGGAGTGGTGACTATTTTACAACACACAAGGGTCATGGGGAACAAAAGTAGCCACCCTCCAGAAGGAAGGACAGTGTCAGCACCAATTCAGAGATGGTTTGAGGATCTATAGCCGAGTGATACACAAATAAGATACATTTTTGTTAATAGTTAAGGTACTTGAATGTATTTTTAAGATTTAACTCCTGAGTTTTATGTCACTTTAAAAATGTCAGTTCCTTGTATTGCACGGTGTGGTAGCAATTTAAATGTCATTCCATTAAGGCTTTCATCTATTTTAACATAAAACATATCTTCTAAGACCCTATGCCGCTAACATGTACATATATAAGATTGCTGTTTTGTCCCAGGGCTAACTAGCCCTGATGGTTAGACATTTCATGGATGAATATAAAGCGATGATTTTCAAAAGCGTAGAAATGAATTTTCCAGCTGACATCTCCATGACATAGGAGCAATGAGAAACTGGCCCTGTTGCAATGAGCACTGTTTGTATTAATGACAAAGCGTGTTTAATCCTCTATCAAACAGATGATTAGAGATATTTATGTATGGAATCATTTACACTCTAGAAAGAAGTGAATGATCATTGTTCTCTGAGGCGAATGTAAAGCATGAAAAATATTGATCTTAATAAAAAGAAACAACAAAACAAAATATATGATGGGAAAAGGAAATATTTTGCAACACCGTGACATTGTGTGAAGAAATTGTGTTGTTTATTTTGGATAAGGCAGTGTTTGAAATTTGGTTGTTGACTCACATTACGGCTGTGAAATCAGAATTAAATATTTATGCAGGATGATGGTTCTAATGAGCCTCTTTAGATTAACCACAGTGTCAAAAAGCATAAAGTAGGCAAACGTTAATAAACTAAACCTACCATTGTTAAAAATATTCTGTATCTTTACAGCTAATGGATTACTGTCACTTTGAGTTGAGTGCCACTTAATATAAAAAGCAAATATATCTGTTTATATTAAGTGTATCTTTACCTTCAAGTGAACTGGAAACTACTTGCCGAGGAAATATTCCCAACAGCTATAACTGTAGCAAAGGGGTGCTTTGGTCTTTTCCTGCCTGTGCAGTAGATAAAGTTGGGAATACACAGTAAAACTATTGAATGAACAAAACTGATTTCAGAATGTTTGTTCTACTTTCTAATCGTTGATACGGTGAAATTGATGATTTCGACTGCAGTGACGAAAAAATTCAAATGTTTCGTGATCAGATAAAATTCTAACAGTGAAAGTGATTTATTTTGGAAAACTCCATTTATTAGAAAAAAAATGTCACATCAAAACGAAAATCAAACGAAATTTCGAGCAACAATCACTAAGAGGGTTATTCACAAAGCTGCCTAAGGCAGCCGTGTGAATAACCGACTTAAACGCAGTTCCGCTATTCACTATTCACTTCAGCTAATTTCAGCTGTACATCGATTGAAATCACCTGTACATCGGCTTGCTTCGGCTGGCCGAAGTGCAGAAGGAGTTCGACTCAGCCGATCCAACATGTGGATCGGCTGAGCCGAACCTCGGGCAGGCTACTTGCTGCTGACAGCTAGCTCCGCCCAACTGTTTTCTATTGGCCGGGACCTGCGGTCATTACAATGAGAACTGATATCACCATCGGCTCTGATGATCTCTCATTGTAATGATAGTTCAGCGTCCCCTGGTTACCTAGTAACCAATGGACGCTGAACTGTCATGAGAGCTCAGCGGGGCCGGCATTGATATCACTGCCGACTGCCCTGAGCTCTCATGGTAATGGCAGTTCAGCGTCCCCTGGTTACAAAGTAACCAGGGGACGCTGAACTGTCATTACACACTGAGAACTCGGCCTGAGATGACGGCTGGTTCCGCCCAGCTGTCAGTAGCAGGCTTTCAGCGCGCTTCGGATTTCACCTCGGCTCAGTCGAGCCAAAGCATATGCCTTTGGCTCAACCAAGCAACTCGGCCCACTTCGGGAGCTGTGCGGGCTATAGTGAATAGACCGTTCAGCAGCCCTTCGGTTCTACTGAACCGAAGGCCTCCCATAACCAAAGCTAGCTGAAGGATCAGCCGAAGCTACGGCTGGATCCTTCGGCAGCTTTGTGAATAGACCCTTAAGCCTCTGAAGGTATTATCGGACATTCAAATGGGATTTCGCATCCGAAAATTCATGCAAAAATCTTCCCATGTATACCCTACTTAAGCCATTGGGGTTGATTTGCTAACAGCAAATAGGTTGTTCACTTTGCAAGGGTGTTTTCTCTTAGCTTAGTGATGTGGTGAAAATTCACTTTGCAAAGAATACCCAATCGCGTGCAGGAAAAATATAAAAAACATTTGTTTTGATTGGATGATTGAAGTTATTACAAGTTCATCTCCTTCTCTAGGAAATGTGAACATTTCCTTTGCAAAGAGAAAATTTGCTTAGCTTAGTGAATAAGGGGGTGTAATGCTGACTTTAATCATCTAATCATGTGCAATCAATATTGAATTTTTTCTTTATTTTCCTTGTACATATGGAGATATTCAGAGCTTCACCTCATTCACTAAGCTAAGTGCAAATTCCCCTGCAAAGTGAACAGCCTGTTTGCCTTTAGTAATTCAACCCTGATGCACTAAAGGAAACGAGCATATGCACTTTCACAGTACGTTTTCCCCTATATTGTCACTCATCTAAGTGAACAAGGTGAAACAAAGTAAACATTCACTTTGCAAAAAATATCCAATCATGTGCAAGGGAAATTGAAAAAAAATGGATTTTTGCTCACACATGATTGGATGATTGAAGGTAACACAACTTCACCTCATTCACTATGAAAAGTACAAATTTCCCTCGCACAGAGAACATTTGCTTAGATTAGTGAATGAGGGGAAGTAATGCTGATCTCAATCATCCAATCCCGTGCAAGCAAAAATACAGTTTCTTTTAATAATCACATAATTGGATATTATTTTCCAAAGAGGATTTTCACGTTGCGTCAGCTCATTCACTAAGATAAGTGAAAATTTCCTTTGGAAAGTGAAAAAATTCACTTTGAATATGAAAATGCTTTACCTAATTAGTAAATGAATCCCTCCTCCTCAATGAAGAAAATAGAGTATGTAGTAACTTTTGGCAGCCACTAGAGATGAGTTTGTGAAATTCTGTCCAACCTTTGAAAATCCCCTCTGTCTGCAGTTTGCCCGATCCATACAGCCAGATATGTGCTTTTCTGCTTAACCTACTAATTGCTATTTTTTATTTGCAGTCCACCTCTTGTTTAAACTTCAAACCGATCAAGTCTTTTAAAATTATTATTATTATTATTTTACAGGATTTATATAGCGGCAATGGTTTGTGCAGCGCTTTACAAAACTGAGGGAGATAATACAATTAACAATATAATTTCAGTACAGGAGATAGGAGGGCCCTGCTTGTGAGAGCTTATAAACTTTTTAATACTTACATTTTTTTTTTGCAAAAACAAGGGAGACAGCAATGGAGACATTCAGGTCTCATTCAGATTCATGTGTTGTGGTAATGTGTGTTACCTCAACTCACAGCAATATATGTACCGCAGTGCAGTGCATTGCATTGCCATGAATTTTGAATGGCACCTGAATTAACTAATACATTAGCAGGCAGCATACCTGCACTGTATCCCAGTGCATATGCCATGCATTGGATGTGATCTGTTAAAGGAGAACTATGAGGTGAGTGTTTTTCACTCACCTCATAGTTCTAGCCGACCTGTGACAATGAGACTGTCACAGGTCGGCTCAATAGCTCGGGAGGGGAACGAACACATACCAGGTTCACTCACCTCTCGATCCTGTCATGGCTCTCTGCCGTGACAGGGGAGGGGCTGGATTCCCCCCTTCCCGCTCCGATCCGCCAGCGCTGACTGGTGGAACGGACAGGGGAGGGGGCAGGTACAGCTGGCTCTGCCTCTAGATAGGCAGAGCCAGCTGTCATTCACGCAGCTGGGTGGATCTCGACATCGATGTCGGGATCCGCTCCGGCTGCGGCGTCTCAGTATACCGGGAGCTGTAGCTCGCGGTATACTGAGCCTAGGGTGAGGGGAGGACGCTAGTTTGTGTCCTCCCGTTACCCTAAGGAGAACTATGGGGAAAAGCCCTGACCCCATAGTTCTCCTTTAACAAAATGGGACATGCCTGCTTTTGGCTATGTTGTGGTGCATTGGCAGCCCATTTGAAATAATGAATGGGCTGCCTTATCATGTTAATAAGCTTATGAGATTGTGCCCCCATTTCTGCAAAAATTACATGCGTGGAGTTTACCAACATCTCCTCTTTTTTTTAGGGGGGGGGGAGAGGAAGTTGGTTATACGGTAAAGTGAACGTTTAAAAAAAAAAGCAACTGTGTCATAACAGAGGAAAACCCTGCTGAAGTAGCACCATCCGCAGGTACAGATCATAGATACTAATGCAATGTAACAAGGAGCTGTGAATAAATGTGAGCAAGGATAGGTTCAGCACTGGGAATGCACTTTCTTAGCCAATGCCCTGGCAGCTTGCTTTAGGAAACTATGGGGTCTATTCACGAAGCAGCCTAAGCATCTAGCCATAGCTCCGGATGATCTTTCGGCTAGCTTCGGTCCTAGGACCCCTTCGGTTCAGGCATATGCTTCGGCTCCACTGAGCCGAGGTGAAAGCTGAAGCTGGCCGACAGCCTGCTTCTGACAGCTGGGCGGAGCCAGCCGTGATCTTACGGCTGACTCCGGCCACTTGCAGAGAGATCAGCGTCCCTGATTACCAGCTAACCAGGGACACTGATCTCCAGACAGCCCAACTCTTCCGTGCGATCCGTGAGACTCCCGCTCCCAGCCGCCCAGGAGAGAAACAATGCTTTTTTTTTTTTTTATTCTGACATGGAGCCGTTGGCTGTCGTCAGAAAAAAAAAAAAAATCACCACAAGAATTCATTGGTAGATTCCTATTGGCTATTTCAATTTGCAAAAGCCAACAGCAAACTAGCTATTGCTCCCACCCACTGCTGCTGTCAATCAGCAGAGGGGACCTGCAGTTCTCCATCAGATCCCTACTAGTGATTGGCAGCAGCAGAGGGTGGGTGCAATAGCTAGTTTGCTATTGGCTATTGCAAATTGAAATAGCCAATAGGAATCTAGCAATGCATTCCTATGGCAAAAATGTTTTTTTCTTTCTTTTTTTTGACGGCAACAGAACCGCCGGCCAATAGAGAACAGTTGGGCGGAGCTAGCTGTCACTGCTGGCTCCACACAGTCGTTTTCTATTTATTTTTTCTACTTTTTCAACTATTTTTCTGTTCTGCTTGGTCCCACAGAGAGACCGAGCAGAACAGCCAAGCCGAATGCCGCACAGCAGCATTTGGCTATTCACTCACTGCTATAAGAATAGACCAAACAGCAGCGAGTAGCCTGCCGGAGGATCGGCTTAGCCAATCCAGATGTTGGATCGGCTGAGTCGAACTCCTTCTGCACTTCGGGTCGGCCGAAGCCACCTGATGTAGCCACGCAAAGCCACCTGATGTACGGCTGATTTCAGCTGATATACGGCCGAAATCAGCCGTACCAGCCTGAAGTGAATAGCCGAACTGCGTTCGGGTCACTTCGCTTCAGGTAGGTCGTTCACTCGGCTGCCTACGGCAGCTTAGTGAATAGACCCCTATGTTTCCTTCCAAAGGATTTTTAATTTCATTCAGCCACTCCTGTTATGCAGGAACCCCTGTCAGATAACACTGCCAAGACCAATCCTCCAGCAAGATGATCAGTGTTGCCCTCTAGCGCATAATGAGAAAAGTTTATTATCAGAACTTACATCTCGCTAGACCTTAAGAAGCAGAGACATTCTTTCAAGGGCTCTAGGTTGTACATTTTGGGCCAGAGAGGACAAAAGTTTACCAAAGATATGATAGAGGTCATCAACTTCAAACTGCAACAAGTATTTCCAAGTAGCTTTGGGGACCTTTGTCACCAGCTGCCACACACATGTAATGGTGTTTTAACATCTTTACCCTGGCAAAAATGTACATCTTCAGCCATGTAACTAAAAAATAAAATAATGATAACACCTGTCTAAAACCTCATGGCACCATGGTGATTGAATTATGCTATTTAGAACAGTGTGTTTTCACTAATTTGTGCACCTTCAGTAATCTTCTTGGACAATCAACATCTGCTTTGACACATTTCATGACATCAAGATGTTTGAAATAAGGTAACCGAGTTGCCTATGTAAATAACAAAACTGGGCTATGATCCAAACACTCTTGTCTTAGATGAATCATGAAATGTCTTCAACATTACTAAACAAGTCCAGATGAATATGACTAACTACTACTAGCTACTCCTAGGCCATAGGGTCATCATTGCACCCTACTCATTGAATGGAATACAACTGGGTAGTGGGCAAAACATAGCTGGAGAAGGACTTAGGATATTTTGTTAATAATAAGCTTAACAACACCATAGCAAAGCCAAGCACCAGGCACAAAAGCAAACAAGACCTTATGATGGCTAAAAATTTAGATAATAGAATGTGGCACTAATATTGAGTTGCTTCTGTACAGGAGCATGCCTAGGTTTCTTTTCCCCCCCATATGCAATAACGAAGGCCTCAAGCAGTAACCACATTATGGCTGAGCTTTTAAAAATGCAGACTAAAAAGGTAGACGCAGTGGCCAGGAATGTTCAATGAAGCGGAGTCAGCACTCTTATCAGGCTCAGGCACTGAGCCAGCCTGTCTGTGTTTTTTTAGACTCAGTGTTACTGAACTGCACTGGGGTCAGAGTGTCCCATGGACACTCCGACCACAGTGCTGCCTGAGGCAGTTGCCTCATCTTGTCTAGTGGGAGGCAAGGCCCTGCCTCTGTAAAATGCACAATTGTACATCCACATTTAGAATATGGGATGGAAGACTTTATTTATGGTTAAAGTGACTCTGTCACTATTTTAAGAAACTGAAAATAATTGCTACCTGTAAAGAAAGCAAATAAAAATTACTCATCTTGCCACACACAGTGATAAACTTTGAAAGCAGTGCAAACAGTGTTGCATGACCAAGTAATTTTTAGCACTGAAAACTGTAAAAATGGCCTGATGATGAATGTTGGGGATGCTGATGCTTCAGATTTAGGGTAAATATTTTAGTAAAAGCTGTTTTCTTTTCTTGTAATTGCTTGCTGGATTTTGAACTTTGCTACATTGTCCCTATTTGCTCTGTTCAGATAGGAACTGTTTGTGTGCACTTATCTGCAGTGGCAATAGGGTTGCCACCCATCCGGTTTTGACCCGGACAGTCCAGTTTTGGTGTATTGTGTCCGGGTGCCCAGCCAGCGGGCACCCGGACACAAGACACACAGCGCCGACACTGGCACTTAAAATTTTCTGACAAGTGCGGCTGCTGAGGTCTTTGTCAAGCGCGATCTCGAGCAGCCGCACCACCCGGATCTTCCTCTGAGCTGCGGGCAGCCTGTGTCCGCAGCTCAGAGAAAGACTCGGGTTTCAGGCAGATGTGGCTGCTCGAGATCACGCTTGACTAGGACCTCAGCAGCCACATCTGTGATTACTCCTCCTCTCTTCTAACTCTGGTGATCTATCACATAGAGAAGAATGAGGAGACGTTCTTCTGTATGTGATAGATCACCAGAGCTAGAAAAGCGGCAGGCAATAGATCCCCATGCAGCTGAAGGGAAGAGGCATGGAGGCGGGGGTAAAGAAATAGCTGAGCGGCAGGGGGAACAAAGATATGCAGGAGAACGTAATTCGACACAACACTGGCTCCCTGACACCGTGCTGCCCACCTGCGGACCCCCTGGTGAGACACCATAGCTTAGACAGGACTGAGAGTTGCACAGCCCACCTGAGAGTCGCAGAGCCCACCCGGGTGTCGCATAGCCCACCCGAGTGTCGCACAGCTTACCGAGGATCGCACAACCCAGCCGAGTGTTATTGTCACACAGCCCACCCAAGTATACCACAGTCCACTCGAGTGTCGCACAGTCCACTCGAGTGTCGCACAGCTCACCCGAGAGTCGCACAGCCCACCCGAGAGTCACACAGCCCACCCGAGTGTTGCACAGCCCACCCGAGAGTCACATAGCCCACCCGAGTGTTGCACAGCCCATCCGAGTGTTGCACAGCCCACCCGAGAGTCGCACAACCCACCCGAGTGTCGCACAGCCCACCCGAAGCTCGCATTGGCCCAACCGAGAGTGGCACAGCCCAAACCACTAGGCCACTTGAAGACATCAAGTCGCCAACCCAGAACAGCAAAGAATATGCAGCTTCACATTATTTTGTATTGTATAATATAATATATAGCTGAGAGTTGTAGTTCTTTATAGCTGGTCTCCTCACTCTCTCCTCTATATTCCCCCCCCCCAAAAAAAAATTTGCAGCATGCAGCTAGAGTGTTCAGGTTTCACTTGAAGAAAAGGTGGCAACCCTAAGTGGCAATCAGGAAAGCTTGTGGGGTGGCTATAGAAGGAAACTGTAAAGTGAATGAACAATGAAAAAAAGAAAGGAAATATAACAGAGAGAGAATGAAAAATACACAACAAATTTGTTATGGTTAGAAAATGTTGAAAAGGTATACTTAAAACATCATGCATTTTCCAATCAACAAGCAAATATTTTTCCCAGTAAATGCAAGGAGTGAAGGGATTCTGTGCACAATAGAAGTAAACTGCCAAAGACTAACAGGGTTATTCACAAAAAGGTGAAGAGTTTGGAGAAGGCAGGAGAAGTGAACAATCTAGGCCAAAAAAGCTGATTTGGACAAATTCTCCAATTCAGCTCACTTTCCAGATCAGCTATGTTGGTCTAGATTATTCCCTTCTCCTGCCTTCTCCAAACTCTTCACCCTTTTGTGAATAACCCTGTAAACCTGACTTTGGACGATTTCTAACCACCACCTAAGGTGACATTCACCTTTTCAATCTTTCTTCTACAGATATTAAAGCCGAAATCCACAAAACATTTCTTTTTAGTAAAGTAAATAAGTTACCTCCAATTAAGACTTTCCAAGATGCAGATGGCTGCTGGTTACTGCAAAAATCATAGCCATTCTGATGCCAAATCCTACACACAGCTCAATACTTCTGGTGGAATAAGAGTTGCAGATGTCACAGTGAAAGGTTTCCGTCTTTTACCTACCCACATCTCCCCTTGTCCAATCATAAAAAAGTCTTGCAATCTTTTCACAGAGTACAAGGCATTTTGCGAATGGACACAGGAATTGCACTGGCTTTCCCCATGCCCATTCACAGAACACCTAGATGCAGATGGCTGTTGGTTCTGTATTTTGCTGTAACCAGCATCCATCTGCATCTAGGATAGCCTTAATTAGAGGTAACTTATTTGACTTGTGGTGTTTACGAACAAATTGTTTTCCTGGTACAATGGACACTCTTGTGAAAAAACAATGGAATGGATATTTCAAGCTTACTCCCAACTAAATGTTGCCGCTGCAGTAAACTATAAATTATGGCTGATCAGGCTTGTTAATAGAGTGCTTTCATGTTACAAGAGTTTTGCATATCCCCAACCAGTTCTACAAGTCAGCAAAGTGTTCTGTACTTTACCAGAGGCAATCCCTATGGCTCATACAATGGAAAAACTATGTTTCATTCTGAGGTTGGCAGATGGCCTGCCACAACACTGACCTGTCTAGCAATATATTTTTTAAAAGAGTATACATACGGCATAGATACTAAAACATTTATGTTAGCTCAGATTACAGAACATCAACTATCTGTACGTGTGTCTGTTATACAGCGACAAGGTATGAAAATAAAATAAGTACCTGTTGACATGGTAAGCTTTTGTCTAACAAAAGGTTAAACATAGGTGACTGTCAATCATCATCATCATCAGCAACACACCATATTATAGTATTTATACACACCATACACACCATATTACAGTAATTATAAGGGATGTTGTCAAGAAGGCACCTTTTACCTTAAAAAAAGTTGGAATTTATAAATAAACCATTACCATAAATAACTTCAGTTATTGTATTATGACAAAGTCATAAAATTAACCACCTATGGATCTCAATAAAATAAGTGATTATTAAAGCAATAAAAAGGTATGTTATGAATTTGTGTAATACAGTGTTAAAAATCGAGTGCAGTGTATAAAACCCTGAAATCTAAACATCGCAAAGCCATAATTAGAACAGTTGTAACATGAGCTTTTGAGACATGGGCATTCATTTACTAAAGGAAAAGACTGTTCAACCAGATACTAATTCTCAAAAAAAGTGATGGGAGGTGTGAACATGTGTGAAATCACCCTATGTGGAGCCATGAAGTTTGAGGCAAGTGTAAATTGTTTGCATTACACAATTGAAGGAGTGAATTGTTGCCAAATTTCTGAGGAAAGATGTTAGAACAGCATTAAACATAGGGCAGGGGTTGTAGAGAGGCAAAATTATTCGGAGGGCAGGGAAGTGCACATTTTGGACAAAGAGGATGATTGGTACGCAAGATGTGTGGAAAAAGTAATCTACACCAAACTGGATAAACCATCCCTAAACCAAATCCTAAACCATCCCTAAAAGGGGGTTGGGCCTTTGAAACCGTCCTAAGTCTTCTCTCCATTCTCTTTATATGCCCCTTGTATCCTAATGTATTTACCCTTTTGTATGTTGCAATGTATGGTTCTGCATATCAGTATGGTATCTAGTAATCTATTCTAATTCCCCAAGATCCATTGTCATGCACTGCTCCATAGATATTCCTTTAACGCCTATTGTTCCCAGCTTCTCTTCTGTTAAACTTCATGGGCCTGATTTACTAAGAGCATATAGACTGTTCACTTTTCAAGGCACATTAATTTGCCATATCCACAAAAGGATTGGGTTCACTGCCAAAGCATGCTCGACCTGAGCACGAAGCTCATCTCTAATTGTTAATTATACAATGGTGATCCTTGTTTAAATGCTATAGTTTAATAAATACATTTTAAGTCAAAGTTTATTAGGGCTTTTGGCCTATAGTTTGAACATAGAGTATGATCTTCATCTGGTTTGGGAATTATAGTGATTAAAGATGTTATATATCTCTTGGTATAAGTTTTTTGTTAAACTCGACAAAAACCTTGACCATGTGATAGTTGAGGGGCGGACAACTTCGGCCATCCAGCAGTTGTGGAACTACGAGCTCCATGATGCATTGCAAGTCTCTGATAGCCACAGACATGACTCCCGGAGGCAAAGACTTGCTGAGATTTGTCGTTTTACCACAGCTGGAGGGCCGAAGTTTCCCACCCCATGTTCAGAGTTTTGCAATGCCTCATGGGTAGGCATTTAGGCATATGGCTAGAGATAATATATTGTATTTTATAGAGGAGATCCAGGGAAGATGAGCGATATGGCATTTTATGGCTGTTGGCATAAAAATTGCTAAAGTTTGGGGCAATTTATAGTGCTTGCTTTATCTGTAATAATGTATGTTGTGGAAATACAAGTTTATGCATTTTATCTTTAAGTTTTATTGCAAATGGTCTATGTGCTTTATTGACTTTATTGCAGAACATCTGTTAAAGTCATGGAAGTGCTTTAGCTATTTTTTCAAAAGCTAGTTCTGTAAGGTTAGCTCTAGTTTTAACATTCTTCTCAAGCAATGTTAACCTCCCTGGCGGTATAATTCTTTTGATTTTTGTAATTTTTTCGGCACAATTTTTTTTCTGATTTTTTTCGTTATTTAATTTTTTCCGTTTTTTTCTCGAATCTCCCGCCGGTTCCGCCCCCGTGCAACGCGTACGCTCGCAAGGGACGGAACCCCGAAGACAGATGCCGGCGCCGGCGGGAGGACACCGCACGGCTCAAGGGACAAGGTAAGTAAATACAGTGGGATATTCCCGAGTGTAGCTCAGGGTATGGAGAAGTAACCCCGAGCTACACTCGGGAATACCGCCAAGGAGGTTAATGAAGAAGAGGTCTGTAATCCTCTTTCCAGTTGTTTAAGTTTACTCTCTAGTAGTGTTTGCATTGCATTTTTTTTAAAAGTGCAGTTGATAAGGCAATGTATTGTCCTCGAATTAATGATTTATGATCTTCTCGCAGTGTAGAGTAAGACACATTTGAGGAAGTGTTTTCTGATAAAGAATTGAATCCAATTCTATTTTAATGGGGTTCATGTTTGAATAAATATTCAGCATGGCTTGAATCTGATCGGGGGCAGGAGGAGCAGCTGTGGCAGTAGATGCCTAGACATGACATTCAAGTCCTTTTTTAGGACCCAGAGCCCAGGGTAGCCTGCGAATTTGTTCTGAATTTAAATGTGGACAAATTTTCAGAAATTTGTACATTCGCATGCATCCGAATTACCGAATGACAGAAATAATGAATCCGAAAGTATCCGAATTTTTTATAATTAAAATTTTGGACGCATCCAAATTTCTTTCTCCCCAATTGATACCAGACCCTTTAGGTCTAGTAGGGTTTTTAAGGGGGACCTGAACGCCAAAAAAAGGGGAAAAAAAGTGAGGTTCCCCTAAAACAGGACAGTCACGGAGGGGGAGAGACAGTGGAAGGAGCGGTCTAACAGCAAGCCGGCTCAGAGGAGGGGCAGAGGAGGGGGGGGCATCCACAAGCGTGAATACTAATATTTATAAAGCTGGGGAACAGAGACTCAATGGCTTGTCAATGTACAGGTCGCTGGAAAGCGAAGTATATGAACAATTTTTTTTACAGGTGACCTACATGGTGAATGTGACACTGTGGTGACAGGGTCACTTTATCACAAAAGACTTCTGATCATTTGATCAGCTATCCCAGTGCCATAATTTATGGGCAACATTGAAACTTTCTCTTTTTGAACACAACTGTTTCTGGGTATGTTGACTAATATTTTTATTAACACAATATTCTGTGCCTGATTTTGGATAGAGGTCCCATTATTTCCTTTATAAACTGGAAAGTAATGTTAGGAAGTAGGATATCTGTCCCTGTGTTTAACGATCTCATTCAGTTTGGCTAGCAAGGAATAAGTATATGACATGTTTGACATGTTTGAGCTTGTTAGGTCTAGGATACATGCATTCCACACATCTATAATCTAGAAGACTTAAGAAACAGGTATTCTGATTCATAATACATATGCTATATATATTTGAACTAATTTTATCCGTAACACCTCCTGCAAATAAAAGAATGTCATGTATTTATCAAAGGCAGTGCTGGGAATATGTACACGCACAAAAAAATGGAAGTCCACGAGACCAGCGATACACATAGCTCATATGCACACCATAAAAGGAGTTATTTTTTTACCAGCAAAATATATTTTTAACCATTAATTTTTTAGATTTACACAGCTGTACCACACAGCATAGCCAGCCTGATGCCCTGAATTTTGTTCTGCAGAATTTAAGCAATAAAGATTGGTTACCTCTTTACCCCTGCCCAGAGGCGTAACTAGAAACCTCAGGCCCCTGATGCAAAAAAACACGAAGGCCCCCCCTTCTACCCTGCTAAGGAGCATTAGCCTGCTGGGAGCTGTAGTCCCAGGGGGAAATGTTGGTGCCTTGGCGGTTACTGGGCTGGGCCCTCTTCTTCCTTTCCAGCCCCCCCCCCC
>NW_017307362.1:435826-458110 GCF_000935625.1 Nanorana parkeri
CCCCCAACTCCCACCCCCCCGTGCACACATATTTAAATCATGCAGGGAGCTACAAGTTCCAGCATGTGAGCCCCTTGCAGAAGTTCCCTGGGTGATATGTTAGAGGTGTACAGGGACAGTGAGTGCATGCTGGGACTTGTAGTTCCCTGTATGATAGAAGGCGGTTTTAATTACTGTCCTCATGAAAGTACTAGTAATACAATGCCATTATAGTACTTTCAAGTTCAGCTATGTTGTATTTTATGTTTCTATAATGGCATTGTATTACTAGTACTTTCATGGGGACAGTAATTAAAGCAGCCTTCTATCATACATGGAACTACAAGTCCCAGTTGAACTTCCTACTTGTAGTTTTCTAGTAATACAATGCCATTATAGAACATAGAATAGAATATAGTCAGTTTCAAATTCAGCCATGTTCTATTCCATATTCTATAGTGGCAAGTACTTACCTCACATGTCACGGTCCTCTTGGCTTGTTCTCACAGCTGGAGGAAGCTCTTGCAGGAGGCTATAAAAAAACACACTAGCGTGCGGGGACAGCGGTCAGGAACATCGAGGCAGGTCTCTGTATCAGATGGCTGCTGCTGGGTCCTCGCGGCGGGGGGCCCCAGTGCTGCCCCATTATTTGCCTGCATTTCTGCCTAGTGTTCGCTGCCCAGCCCGCCCGCTTGTCACTGCCTGGCGGCTGGGGCAGTCGCACCGTCGCACCCCCTGTTGGTCCCCCCTGTTGGTCCCCCCTGTTGATATGCCAATGGCAGAACGCCAGGGCCCGGTCACACATGCAACCGCTGAGACCCTGGTAGTTCCGCCACTGCCCCTGCCCCTGCCTGTGATTGGACAGTGAATGAGCAACAACAAACTAATGAGATCATCCCTCCCTTCTCTTGTTAGCACATGTGCATGCAGCACACTTGAATGGCTCCTATTGCTGCCACTCATTTTCTCTCAGTCTGATTTATGCATTTTAGTAGATTGCAAAAGGCTGATATTAAGTGATTTTTAGATAATTACATTTAAACATACATTTCGTTATTTTAATTCATACATAACTGCCTCCATTGGTGTTTTTATATATCTGCCTAAAACTGAGATTTCAGATCAGGATCAGAATAAAATAATATACCTTTATAACAAAAACTGATACTGGTTGTAAAGCAAACATGGGCATTTTTACCAAATTATTCAAACAAAAATACTCATGAGTGTTTCATTAAATCTTTCATCATTCCTAACCACTAGAGATCAACTGTCATCTGCACTGCAAGGTTTCAGATTGACCGGAACAGGGCTAATCCCTGTAAAGTGGTTAAGAATATCATGTGATCTGTTGGACCCGGTTCATCCAAATTTTTATGTAACTTTATTTCTTCTTTACACACATTTTAAAGGCTAATTCCACTTTTGTTGATAACACAAAACCAATACCCCCTTGGTGTTCAATTTACATTGCAAGATTTTTTGCAACATACTTTGTTGCATATTCCTACCTGTTTCTGTTCTGAAAAAAAAGTAGTTTGTTCCAGCATGTCCTTTACCAACCGCATCCTGAATGGGTGGGTCTGAGTTCATTATAATCAGTTAATGGACTTTCTGTGTTGTAATGATGAAAGTTACAGTGTGGGCATGCTTAAGTAGTAATTAACCCTTAAAGAATATCTCACTAAAATGAAATTCCTATTACACGGGATGGGTAAAATTTTACTTGTATCTTAGTGCAGACTTATGGGAAAATCAGACAGCTAAACAGCTAAAGGTTACAGGAGGGGTCATTCTTAGGGGCATTCTGTACACCAGATGGGTACTGATCATTTCCAGGTTGCCATATTGCATTGAATTGTTTTGACAGTCTTAGAAAACTACAACAGCTGCAGTGCACATTAAATTACAAAATGGTTTTTGCAACATTTGATTATGCAATATTTTTTTCTAATTATCTTTTCATTTTTATTTTTTTAAAGTGGAGTTTCCCTTTAAGAATGCATAGATCTCTCCAGCCAAACACAGCAGGTATTGCAGGCTTGTATCTCCATAACAAGTCAGATAAAAGCATGTGGTTGTCCTAGCTATTTTTATTTTACTTGGAGCACTTTGGCTCTGTAATCCTTTAAGAGTACCCTGGATAAAGTCTGACTTAATCATCCGAGAGGTGGTTCCAAGTGCCTCTCCGCCATTGTAGCAAACTAAAAAATGTCATAACATACTATTTGAGATATTATTATCACATTTACAGGATTATTCCCAAAAGGGTGAAGAGTTTGGAGAAGGCAGAAGAAGTGAACAATATAGGACAACATAGTTGAACTGGAAAATTTGCTAAATTGGAGAATTTTTCCAAATCAGCAATGTTGGCCTAAATTGTTCACTTCTCCTGCCTTCTCCAAACTCTTCACCCTTTTGTGAATAACCCTGTTAGTGTTTTTTTTTTAACAATGGCGTCATTGATTTGATCTCTACAGCTGATTTGTGTCTTTTCATTTTATATCCCAGTTGGTAGTCCTACATTGTTTGAGTTATTTTTAACCTATCAGGCAGATAAGCTCCATGTTCCCTGAAGGCAAGCTAATTTAGTTTCCCAATATTTGTGGTGTTGCCAAAAAGAACTGTGTTTGGAAAACATTTGTAAAACACTAATTTGAAAAGCAGTAAATATCTGCAAATATTTTGCTTAAAAGGAATGTATAATGCCAAGCCATTTTTATATTAAACGTTTTAAAAACGGATTTGATGTACTCTGTAAACTAGTGTTATTCAAATTTGTATCTCTTTTTTTCATAGAATTGCAAAGAATGCTGTGCTTTCTAATAAGTAGGCCCAGCACAACCTCCATGCTCATTGGAAGCCTGAATAAATTGACTTTTGACAATCCTGTCTATTACAGCAGAGAGAGTGTGTGTCCCTTTTCTGAGTCATGAGCTGTGTGTGTGATTTCATACCCCGCACTTTTAGAGTAGAGTTGTTTTTTAGAAACTGTATAATAAAATTTACTCTGTGCTTTACCTGCATTGAATTAGCAACCGAGTCTGTGTAATTCATATATATTTGGTTTTAAAGGGATAAGGTAGCAATCCTAATTAAATCCTAATTCAGATGCACAATTACAGTGTTACTACAGAATATGAACTGCATATTTAAATTACATTCAATACATTAAAACTGTTACCTTATGAGGCTTATATCAAATCTCCATGAACATATGTATATCATTTTTGTAATTAAACATATTCTATGTTGGGTGACTGATTGGAGTAAGGGAAATATTGTTTTTACTGTAGAATTGGAATTGAATACATGGAGAGTTTGAATGTAATTATTGATCTGTCCAGGTGTATCCAGTTAATTACATAGAGTATGGCAGGATACATTCTTTTCGGTGCCTAATTCTCACAATAGGTGCATATTTTCTTTTGTCTCTGACTAAGAGCCTCAAGTGATCCTTGCAGGTAGTAAACAATTAGATTGCCCACTCTTGTTGCATAAAATCATGACCTGGGGTTAGCCTCCGGACACCTGAGCACCTGGAATTTTCCTGCCATAAAGTTGAATTCCATAGCATCATTAAAGATTTGCATAGAAAGGGATGGAAGTTCCAAGGATACTTTTAAATATCTAATCCCCAGAGAAGAATTCTAATCTCATTACATTAGATATTTGGAGGCCACCAATCGACGACCCTCAATGCTTTCTTATGAACACACAAATATATACTAATCCAGACTTTGGAGGATAGTTCGTTTTTTTAGACCACCAGAATGGGGCCCTCATGTGACAATTAATGGGTAAATATTAACAGGTACTCAAAGAGGAATTAGTCCTTAACCTAGGACTTAAATATGCTCCCATTACCTATTTAAATAAATTCCAAACTTTTATCAACATTCAGAAATATATTAGGAAACTTAACATTAAAAAATATTATTCCTCCATACCCCCCTCATCCTGCTATCCGAAATCCCAGGTTGCCAGCAACTATGTCCATTCCTCACTCAGAAACCAATATGTGTTTAACCCTAAACCAGCGGGTAATCATTTCATAGAGGTGTTCAAAAATTTAGTAGAAGAGGACATGAAATTGTTAAAATATAGGAACGTCCAAAATAAATTATTTATTAACAAAGGGTTACAGGAAATTGAAGGGAGAAAAAAAACATTTGGTGATAAGAGCTGCAGACAAAGGAGGGGGTGTGGTACTGATGGATAAAGAATATTACGAAAGAGAGATGGAGAATATTCTAAACACACCCCATACATATGAAAAACTTAATAGAAACCCTACTAATTTCTGAATTAGAAAAAATGATCAATTGTGCATATAAAAGAACACTCTTAACGAAAAAGGAGAAGGAATATCTGATCCCTTCAGTTAGCTGTACCCCTATTATGTATTTCCTGCCCAAGATACATAAGGATATCAAGAATCCTCCAGGACGACCTATAGTAAGTGGTATAGACTCCCTAACGGCAAGATTAGGAGAATTTATAGATTTCCACTTACAACCATTGGTATGTCAAACTAAATCCTTCCTTAAAGACACCAAAGATGTTTTAAACATTCTAAAGGATATAGAGGTTAAGCCAAATACTTTATTGGCAATGATAGATGTTGCTTCCCTCTACACAATAATTCCACACCAAGGAGGAATAGAAGCTACAAATTGGGCCTTTGAAGAGTATACAGAATATAAAACAGAACAAAAGGAGTTCATTCTGGAAAGCTTACAATTTGCTATGTTAAAAAACTTCTTCTGGTACAACAATCATTACTACCTCCAGAAGAAAGGAGTTGCCATGGGAGAAAAATTCGCACCGAGCCTAGCAAACTTGTACATGGCCAAATGGAAGGAGGAGACTATCTTTAAAAAAGAAATCAAGGGCATCAGACTCTGGAAAATATATATTGATGACATTATAGTAATTTGGGAGGGGGATATCCATTCCCTACAATCATTTATGGAGGAATTAAATATCAATAATTATAATCTTACTTTTACAAGCACCATTAGTGACCGCAATGTCCAGTTTTTAGACCTGTATATTAAGATAGATGGAAATTTATTGGAAACAAGTACATATTTTAAACCTACCGATAGGAATGGGTATATCCCTGTACACAGCTGCCATCATCCAGTCTGGATCAAAGGGATCCCTAAAGGACAATACGCTAGAATTAGAAGAAACTGCACTAATGATACATACTTCATAAAACAGTCCAATGTACTAACAGAAAGGTTCAAGGAGAAAGGTTATATGGAAGAAAGATTAAAAATAATCCAAGATAAAACTTTAAAGAAAAATAGATGTGAATTATTAAAACCTCCGAATAAAACTAGAGAGCCCCCCGAAGTTGCATTTATTACAGACTATTCTGTACAATATAAACAACTTGAACAAATTTTTAAAAAACACTGGCATATTCTTAAAAGAGATAAGACTTTGGGACCAATCTTACCAAACAAACCAAAAATGATATACTGAAAGGCACCCAATTTAAGAACTAAAGTGGCTGTAAATGTTCTTGATCCACCCAAACAGAACATTTCGTTATTTAATTGCGTAGGATTCTATCCCTGTCGTAATTGCGTCTGTTGCAGAACAATTTCGGCGAGAAATAAGATTACCTCATTCAAGTCAAATATAACTAATAGAGAATATGACATAAACAAATGTATTTCTTGCAACACTAAATTCGTCACCTATTTATTGAGCTGCCCCTGTGGTTTACAGTACGTTGGCAGGATGACAAGAATGCTCAAAAAAAGGTTAGAGGAACATGTGAATAATATCAAAAAGGGATTTAATAAACACAGCCTCTCCCGCCACTTTAAGAATTTTCATAATAGAGATCCGAAATTACTAAAGGTGATAGGAATTGACAGGGTGGAAAGACATTGGAGGGGCTCCAACTTGACCAGTAAGATCTCCCAAAACGAGTCTAAGTGGATCTTCCTAATGGACACCCTGACACCAAAAGGATTAAATATAGATTTCGATCTGAACTGTTTTCTAAGCAACAAGTAAATATCTAATGTCTGATGGCACCATTTACTAGCTGTCTAATTTTGGGGATATAATTTTTGGGGTCCCATAGTTTATCTTATGGATTTAATAGTACGAAAGTCTAAGAGGTAAGGACACTAACGATTTTACTGCTGAAAATATAGCGAGTTAGACCTGCTAAACCCCTGATGACGTTGTTAAGACGAAACGCGTAGGGGCGGGCCTAACCTCACGCTACACCAGATACAGGATTTTTGAGAGTATACTGTTTGCCGATCGGAACAATCCCTTTGAATTTTTTCTGTGGATTTCGTTGTTTTATTTTTTATTTGATTCGAATAAAGTCCTTTTTTTGAAATTTCTACACTATGAGAGGCTCTTTTCTTGTATGATCCCGAATATAAACCGTTTGCCGGCCAGAGGCCGCTGAAAGATACAGCGAGGACGCCACAACTCCAGGAAAATCCATTTCTTTCAAAGCACTTCAGGCTGCTTACCACAGCCACTACATTGTGGTGAGTATACACCGTGAGGGGATCTGCACGGCATTTAGAACAGTAGAAAGGCATCATGGCACACTCACAAACTAGCATGTAAAACAACTTGTCTCACCACTAAGGACAATGACAGAGGTTTGGATACACGTCTTCTGCAAAGGATGTGTAAGCCGCACTGCCGCGCCAAGGCACCTCTTATAGTGCGGTCCTAACTCTAAACTATGAGAGTCTCCATCTTGGAGCACATGGGGCAGAAGATATCAAATTGGGTGCAGGCTTGTCAGGAGGACGCCCCACCTCCTTAAAGGTACAGAAACACACAAGGGATCCCGCACATCCCATCCCATAAGAGGTGCCTTGGCGCGGCAGTGCGGCTTACACATCCTTTGCAGAAGACGTGTATCCAAACCTCTGTCATTGTCCTTAGTGGTGAGACAAGTTGTTTTACATGCTAGTTTGTGAGTGTGCCATGATGCCTTTCTACTGTTCTACTGTTCAAAGCCCATTTTGTGTGCACCTTACTGTACAACTGGTAACAAATTGTTGAGTGCGTTTGTCGTTTGTTTTGCTGCACGGCATTTACCCACATCCCCAATAAGCATCACGGAACTGTTTTAAAAAAAAATTAATCTACAAACTGTTCACGCTTGGAACACCTTATTGTTTACACGATGTTTGAAAAAAAGGAATACACAATATACGTTTGACTCTTCAATTTTATTTTTATTTCTATTCAATTTTTGTTTAAAAGTGGACACAGTTCCACATTTATACGTTTTGTTCACAGAATAACACGATTCACATTGTATTGTATAATCAATAGTGTCTTGTCCACATTGTATAGTTTCATCTATCACATATTTCTTATCTATGTTGGCGCTGCATAATTGATAACCTTTGGGAGTGTGTCTATGGGAATGTTTGACCATTCTTCTAGAAGCACATTTGTGAGGTCAGGTACTGATGTTTGATGAGAAGGCCTGGCTCAAAATCTCTGCTTGAATTCATCCCAAAGGTGTTTTATCGGGTTGAGGTCAGGACTCTGTGGAGGCCAGTCAAGTTCCTCCACCCCAAACTCACTCATCCATGTCTTTATGGACCTTGCTTTGTGCACTGGTGCGCAGTCCTGTTGGAATAGGAAAGGGCCATCCCCAAACTGTTGGGAGTATGAAATTGTCCAAAATGTCATGGTATGTAGATGCCTTAAGAGTTCCTTCCACTGGAACTAAGGAGCCAAGCCCAACTCCTGAAAAACAACCCCACACCATAATCCCCCCTCCACCAAACTTTACACTTGGCACAATGCACTCAGGCAAGTACCATTCTCCTGGCAACCGCCAAACTCAGACATGTCCATTGCATTGCCAGACAGAGAAGCATGATTTGTCAATCCAGAGAACACGTCTCCACTTCTCTAGAGTCCAGTGGTGGCATGCTTTACACCACTGCATCGGACGCTTTGCACTGCACTTGGTGATGTAAGGCTTGGATGCAGCTGCTTGGCCATGGAAACCCCTTCCATTAAGCTCTCTATGCACTGCTGTTGTGTCAATCTGAAGGCCACACAAAGTTTGGAGGTCTGTAGCTATTGACTCTGCAGACAGTTGGCGACTTCTGCGCACTGTGCGCTTCAGCATGCGCTGACCTCGCTCTGTCATTTTACTTGGCCTACTACTTCGTGGCTGAGTTGCTGTTGTTATATGTTCGCTTTGTTATAATACCAATAACAGCTGACCGTGGAATGTTTAGTTTCAAGGAAATTTCAAGTACCACAGTAGCACACTTGAATTCACTGAGCTCCTGAGTGCGACCCATTCTTTCACAAATGTTTGTAGAAGCGTCTGCATGCCAAGGCGCTTGATTTTATACACCTGTGGCCATGGAGGTAATTGGAACACCTGAATCCAATGATTTGGAGGGGTATCCCAATACAATATAGTGTGTGTGTGTATATATATATATATATATATATATATATATATATATATACATATATATACTGTATATATATATATATATATGTCTGTGTATTTTGCATGCTTAAATCTTTTCTTTGTGTTTTGTAGGTAAATAGATTGTTGGTTCACTGTATTTAAGTATTAATACTTTCCTGGTGCCGACATGGCAGCATACCTGTGGTTGAAGCTCTTCCCCTTCAACCCCTAGCTCCTCCCCTTCAACTCAGTATCTCTATAAATTGATTGGCCTCTACATCCCCTCTCTCTTCTTGTTTTTTGTCCCAAGATCCGCAGGACCAGGTGTACATGAAAGTTTGCTCCTACTGAGACCCTGACGGGGTCTAGCCATCCAGCATTTCCTCCCGTGGATGAGGCACGCTTGGGCTGCTAAAGGCGCCACATAAGGTGTGGAAGACTGTGTTTTTGGGTACCTTTTCAGTCTTAGAATGGCTGGCTTCCTTGCGAGGAGTTTCCCTGTTTTATCTAGGGGGACTCGTGGCTGTGTGGTCTGCAGTCCTGTCTGCATCCTTTGAGGCTTTCCCTGGCTGGGCTGTCGGTTTCCAAGCCTGTACATGGCTCCCCCCTGTAGCTGTAGGACTGTTGGGAGAACGTACTTGCCGTTCAAGACGGTGGACGGAGTAATTTGGGTAACAAAAGTAATATTTTAGTTTAGGGGGACCCGGGCTGAATGAGCTGCCCTGGACGTATTATATTTCTTGAGAATCTGGGTGGCAAAACCTCCTTGCCATTGTCCATGGCCCTATTTCTACTCATCTTGAGCGTTCACCAACATTTTTGTTGCTTCCTTCTTTTTCATACACCATGATATATAATAAATTGGTAAAAAGTATTTGTAAGTAAAGTAAATTGACAATTCTGGTTTTACATGGAGTCACTCTACTTTGCTGACTGAAAGCATGGTAATTATAAGGAGCTAGTGGGGTAATGCAGGAAGCTGAGTATTTCATAAAACATGCGTTGCATACTTTATATATTTTTGTCCATAGGTTCACAGCGTCATGTCCACAGCTGTTTGCATCAGTCTCACAGAGGGAAAAGGATTTGTCACAAATGAAAGCACGGTGTGAAAACATATAGAAGATTCAGGGCATATTATCTATATCTTTTGGACACTCACTGTTTGTTCACAAGGTGACAATTTTGATAATTTGTTTTCCTTTTTTTGGATTGAATAACATATAAGGACACTTGGTTTATGCACATGGTATTCCATTAACAATTTCTCTGTTTATGGTTGGTTGAATTACATGTTTATATAGTGCTGTGTTTAAGTAATGATTTGTATTTTATTAAATCGATAATTCTGAAAACAAAAATGACTTTTGTACTTGACTTTGGAAACTGTCTTCTAATAAAAATGTATATTATGAACCTTATGTCAGGGCAAAATACATAGAGGGTTATTCACAAAGCTGCCGACAGCAGTCGTGTGAATAACCGACACAAAGTGAGCCGAATGCTGTTCGGGCATTCACTTCAGGCTTGTACGGCTGATTTCAGCCATACACCGACTGAAATCAGCCGTACATCGGCTTGCTTCGGCTGGGTTTGGGTCGGCCGAACATGCTAAGCATGTTCGGCCGACCAGAAGTGCAGAAGGAGTTCAACTCAGCCGATCCAACATCTGGATCGGCTGAGCCGATCCTCCGGCAGCCTACTCGCTGCTGTTCGGCCTATTCTCATAGGGGCCGAACAGTAGTGAGTGAATTGTCGAATGTCGCCGAGCAGCATTTGGCTCGGCTATTCTGCTTGGTACCTCTGTGGTACCGAGCAGAATAGAACACCAGTTGAAAAAGTAGGTGGAAAAAATAGAAAACGATTGGGTGGAGCTAGCTGTCACTGGTAGCTCCGCCCAACTGTTTTCTGTTGGCCGGGACCAGCTGTCATTACAATGAGAGCTTGGCAGAGCCAGCGGTGGTATCAAAGCCGGCTCCGCTGGATACCTAGCAACCAGGGGACGCTGATCTGTCATTACGATGAGAGCTTAGCGGAGCCAGCTTTGATATCACCGCTGGCTCCGCTAAGCTCTCATGACAGTTCAGCGTCCCCCGGTTACTAGGTAACCGGGGGACGCTGAACTGTCTTTACACACTGAGAACTCAGCGGAGCCGCTGTGATATCACGGCAGTTCTGTCGAGTTCTCATTGTAATGACAGATCAGCGTCCCCTGGTTACCTGGTAACCAGGGGACGCTGATCTGTCATTGCAAGTGGCCAGAGCCAGCCGTCAGATGATGGCTGGCTCCCCCCAGCTGTCAGTAGCAGGCTTTCAGCCGGCCATTGGATTTCACCTCAACTCAGTCAAGTCGAAGCACATGCCTTCGGCTCAACCGAGCCGCTCGGCCAACTTCGGGAGCTGTATGGGCTATAGTAAATAGTCCGTACAGCAGACCTTCGGTTCTACTGAACTGAAGGCCTCCCATTACCGGAGCTAGCTAAAGGAGCAGCCGAAGCTATGGCTGGATCCTTCGGCAGCTTTGTGAATAACCCTCATAGTTTCTCATTTTTTATCCTTTTAAAAACACTGCATGTACACAAAAATATCTATTCAACTGCTAGAAATTTGGGTAACAACGCAACGAGGGTAATTTATAAAAACTGGAGCAGACAAAAACTGGGGCATATGTGCACAGTAACTAATCAGCATCCACCTTTAATTTTCAAACCTTAACTTAACAAACTGAAGAGAGAAGCTGATTGGTTGCCATAGGCAACTGCTCCAGATTTTTCTGCTCCAGTTTTCATAAATTCTCCCAATGTCTCTTGTGTGCTAAAATCCCAACCAGTATTGTAAGCCCTGTCTTTTGGACTATATAGCTCCACCCATCTCCCACTTGTCTCTGTTCCTCTCCACATACATTCAAATCTTTCCCAGAAAAAACAATTCTGCTGCCTTGACACATGTAGGGAAAAGGACTCTTGTGAGATATAGTTCAGGAGGGGTACCTACAGCAATTAGTTCAACAGCTGCCCCCCCCCCCCCAAAGCAAGCGATATGTTAAAGGGTTATTAAACCCTGATGTTTTTTGCATATATCTACTGCTAACAAGATATGCAAAAACTAAAAAAAAAAACAACCTTTAAACAGGTTTAAACTTACCTGTGTCTTCGTCGCGCGCTCCCGTCTGAACATCTGAAAATTTCTTGGGCAGCCACAAAGGATCTTGGGGCGGGCACATGCACAGTTCAGATGTTCGGCTGGGAGACGAGGAGAGACACAAGGTAAGCATATGGAACAGCGTGCACCCGCACAGACACCCCGTGGGACATCAGAGAAGAGGAGGACAGAGGAGTCAGCGCTGGATCAGAGACCCGCACCAGCGCTGGAGGGACAGCTGAAAACGACAGGAAAGAAGAAGATGATCGGATTAAGAGGTATAATTTAAGGTAAGTCCCTACATTGGGGGGGAGGGTAAAAATCTTTAATGTCACTTTAAAGATCAGTTTAAAATAGAGATCATTCCAGCAAATGTCATACAGGACAAGAGGCACACGCAGATCTGCTAAGGTAAATCAGACAAATATCACATACATTTGCTGATTAATGTTTTAGTGGGCTGTGCCTTGGTAAAGGTGAGGTGTGTTCCACTTTTTCCCTCTGGCTTAAAATATCCAGACAACTGCACAAATCTTTACTTGCCCAGCATTATTGTACTAATTAAGCAGCACATATGCAAAGCACACTTAGCTATTAATATTAGCTCATACCGGCATACTTTAGGTGCAGCTATTTTGCCCCAGGCTATCAGTAAGGATCAAAAGATAAAAAGGAGAAGGCACTCCTTGGTTTCTCATCTGTAGGACAGAGAGCCTACCCGGACTTAGAGCTGAGAATGAGAATGCTTAATGTTGTAAAAAAATTGGCATTATCTGAATCAATGTATAGGGACCGTTGCAACCAAGCCATTGGTGCTTTTATGTTTCTCACACAGACATGGACACATAGACACTCAAAAACATACATCAATAAAGATTTCAATATTAAAAAAGGAATAATAAAGGGAGACTCTACTAATTAATGGGGGACTGCAGTGTTAAAAACTGCACATATTACTAGTGGTTTGTCAATTTGTTTCTATTTTATTTTTATACGAAAGCATTTCTAAATAAATGCTTTTGGTTTGGGCAAAATATCAAATAAGAGTCATAGTAGCTTTGAAAACTATACAGGAAGTTTTTTTTATTAGTTATTTGTTACAGTCTATGCAAATCTTGTGATTTCTGTAACAATCTTACCGTGACAGTGTCCAGGTAGTTTTCCATGAAACACATTATATGTGGGGATGTTCTCATTTTTATCCCACACATACTATGCCAACTTCACAAGATAAGCTATAGTTGGTCTCCAAACAGTTTTTTAAATACAGACACTTCAGTAATAAATTCTGCTTTCAGATGAAACATGATTAAAAAGCACTTTTTCTGTGGAAACTGCTGACGAAAATGAGAAGCACATTTTAAGGTTATTCAGTACAATGCACAGACCTGTCCTAAACTTGTACATACAAACATGAAAAAAAAGAGTGTGCAACTGAACACAATAAACCATTTAATGGACTTTCTTCAAGGTTTCATCAGGTAATGAAGTATTTAGTGACTTATTACATTGTAACTAGACTGACAAGTCTGCCTACCCTGTGTTAGCACCCTGAAGTGGCAGATTATGTTATTTTAGCTATGCAGGATTATTTGATAAGGCAAAGAACAGCAATTTACAGTAAAGAAATCATATTCCCTCTCGCTTTGAGCCCAGAAAGTCTGGGACATATTTATAAAGCCGTGAACCAGGGATTCAACATAGATTCTCTGCAGGAGAATCTTCCAGGTGCATGTGTTTTAAATGATAGTTTTTTTTCTTCCTGTGTAAATTAGATAATGAGGTTAATAAGGGGTAGACATGTGTACTGGCAAAAAAATTTGTTTCGCTTTGATTCGGATTTTGTGTTATTTCTTTTTTCGAGATTCGGGTGTGGAAGTCAATTCGCATTCGTAATTCGGATTCGGATTAAATTTGTTAGCGGTAGTTCGTTCAAACGTTCGTTTCTTATCTGTTTCTTCTTCGTTTCGTCCATTTGTTCGTTCGTTGCAGCAAAGTGACATATGAGAGGGGAAAATAAGGGGGGAATAAGAAACGAACGTTCGAATGAACTACCGCTAATGAATTTCGGAAATGGAAATTCGGATTCGTTTGCATTCATTATATCTGTAATTCGGAATTCGGATACATCCGAATGTCCAAAAATTCGTCCGAATTTCGTTTCGTAACTAAACGAATCGCATATGTCTAATGAGGGGCTAACCCCTACTGCTTGTAACAAGGATTACAATTGGTTAGTATCAGTTTCACCAGATTGTCACTGTAGTTTGCAACACTTGTTAACCAGTTCCGAATCATTTTTTCCCCCAAACAGTACATGTGAGAACCAAATGCAAAAATAGGAATGTATTTACTATTAGGGTTATTCACAAAGCTGCCGAACGCAGGCGTGTGAATAACCGACCCCAAGTGAAGTGAGCCGAACGCTGTTCGGCTATTCACTTCAGGCTTGTATGGCTGCTTTCAGCTGTACACCGACTGAAATCAGCCATACATCGGCTTGCTGCGGCTGGCTTCGGGTCGGCCGAACATGCTCAGCATGTTTGGCCGACCTGAACTGCAGAAGGAGGTCGACTCAGCCGATCTAACATCTTAGCCAAACCTTGGGCAGGCTACTCGCTGCTGTTCGGCCTATTCCCATAGGGGCCGGACAGCAGTGAGTGAATAGCCGAATGCCGCTGAGTGACATTCGGCTCGGCTATTGTGCTCAGTACCTCTGTGGTGCCGAGCAGAATAGAAAAACCGTTTTAAAAAAGTAGAAAAAAAATAGAAACCGATTGACAGCTAGCTCCGCCCAACTGTTTTCTATTGGCCGGGAGCAGCTGTCATTACAATGAGAGCTCCTCGGAGCCGACGGTGGCATCAAAGCCGGCTCTGCTGAGTTCTCATGGTACTGACAGATCAGCTTCCCCTAGTTACCAAGTAACCAGGGGACACTGAACTGTCAGTACCATGAGAGCATAGTAGAGTCCGCTTTCATATCTCCGCCGGCTCTGCTAACCAGGGGACGCTGAACTGACATTACACACTGAGAACTCGGCGGAGTTCTCAGTGTAATGACAGATCAGCGTCCCTGGTTACCTCGTAAACAGGGACGCTGATCTGTCTCTGCAAGTGGCCAGAGCCAGCCGAGAGATGATGTTCGGCCAGCTTCGGCTTTCACCTTGGCTCAGTCGAGCCGAAGCATATGCCTTCGGCTTGACTGAGCCGCTCAGCCAACTTCGAGAGCTGTACGGGCTATAATGAATAGTACGTACAGCAGCCCTTCAGTTCTACTGAACCAAAGGGCTCCCATAACCGAAGCTAGCCGAAGGATCAGCCGAAGCTACGGCTGGATCCTTCGGCAGGTTTGTGAATAACCCTCTATGTTTTTTTAATGTTATGTTAATGATGATTATTTTATTGCCAGGTCTAATGTTTTTATAGGTCCCTCATCCTGAAACGAACACCCAGTGCTCAAAGACATATGGCATTATTATGGTAGGAATTATCTATAATTTGTGAAACATCACAGTTTTAAAGAGGTATAAACTGTTTGCAAAATGCCAAAAAAAGCTAAAGAATATGACCGATGTTTTATTTCTAACCAACCTGTACCTTTAACATGAATATATATTTTCACCTTTCTTAAGATAAAATCTCTCTTTGCTATTAAAAGTCTGTTTTTACGTTATGCATTATATTGTATCTATATATGTACGCTCTGAAATTATACTTCATAAAGTTTATGAAGTTCAGTTAGTTCTAGCTTGGTAACTCAAGGACGCTCATCCTACATAAACTATTTTATATAGCTAAGTTCTAAACAAGTTCTACCAGCATAACGACTTTTATAAGAAATGTGTTTTTATTTTATACTATCATGGGTTTATTCTTTGAAAACAATGGCAAAGAAGGTCATGAGAAGGGGAAATCTCAATGTAATCTCGCAGGTGTGGCATTCAAGTTTTGGGTTTTGTCCCAGATTCAGCAAAGCAAAATCTGTTTCTAAAATGTCCACAAACCATAACTTAAACTCACCCAATCACCACTCTGTTCAATTTACAAGTCAGCTATTTTAAAATAAAATACTTTTCCATATAGTTTCCACACCAAGCCCTACATTGCTTTAATAATTTTAAATATACAAAATATTTTTATTGCAACATAAAAATTAAACAAAAAAAGGATAGTAATTTAATTGTCTAAAATGATTTTGCTACATAATCACTTGGTAGAATCTGCTTTGGCTGCAAACACAGCTCCAAGTCTTTTTAGGTAAATCTGGTTCGCACATCTGGTTCCTGCAATACTTGCAAATTTTTCTCGACAAAATTACTTTTGCCTCTGTCATGTTGGATGGGGACTATCAGGGGCGTTCCGAGGCCGGGTGTCACCTGGAGCGGAGACCGGGTGACACCCTGCCGCAACATCATCGTAGGTACAATACATTGTAGGTTTTGTACAGTACATTGTAGGTTTCCCTATTTGATTTGTTACAAAAGTACTTTTTTGAGAATTCTTTCAGCCATGTTATATATCGCATCATCAATAAAGATGTTTCAAAAAGCAGTTGTTGTTTGCTTGAATCAATCACTTGTAGTGGCTTGTTTCAACGCATTTTGTGTTATGCTTCTTCAAGAGCAGAGGTTATGTACAATGTTACAGAAATACAGAAAAGCCTAAATACATATATCTATCTACAATTACTGGCAGGCACTAGGTGGTGAGGAACTCTCCCAGGGGGGTGAGGGCCTCAGGGAGACCTACAGTTGAGACCAGGGGTACTGAACGTCTCTCTTTCTTTTCTGGGGATTGACATATAAGAGACCATCAAAACTGGGCAACCCTTATTCAGATTAAATAGCCATGGGGTATAATAGTGTAGCTACCTACCTATTTGGTAAAAATATTTTTGTGGCTATAGGAAGTATTTCAAACAAAACAAATAGGGAAACCTACAATGTACTGCAAGTATTCTTCATTTTGTATATTTTATATGGTACTAAACAAATAAAATGTTATGATTTTAGTAACCCTAAAAAGCCTCAATTAATGTGTATACAATTTAGGGACTTCTTGTTGTCAGAGCACTTAGACACCTTGCTTTTGGTAGACGTTATTATCTTTTGGGAGAGCTGTCTTTGAGATTAATATCAATGCTGGCATAGAAATGGTGCTACAAAAAGTAAATGGTATTATTTAAATAGTATTTTAGTCCCTAGAAAATTACTTAATATGTTTAATAATCATGTAGATGTACATAAATTTATTAGGAAGGTTAACTGTAAAAAGTACTTCTTATCTAATTCTGTTAGGAAGAATGTGATGAATAACATGTACACACTCATCTTGCTAATGTCTCCTTAATAACCCCCCCAAAAGATGAAAATAAATGAATCTCTGCATTCAAAGAAATGGTTTTGGAAGGTATAAATAAACTTGTGGTAAAAAAGAAGACTAGAGAGAATCCTAATTTATCCAAAGTGGTAAAAGAACCGGTGACCAGAAAGGATGAGAATATCAGTGTCATGTACCTGGTAAGAGACCGGAAGGTGAGGAGGCTTGTCTTGCAACTCGTGTCCTTCCGCCCCTGGAGGACACGAAGCAGATGGACAGCGAGGCTCACGAGTGCCACTGATGGGATCCGACACCGTGCAGGAGACGTCCTGATGGCGTGTAGTCAGCAAGCCGGAGGACCACCGAGTAGATAGTGTGGAAGCAGAAACAGGAGACTGGAGTGAGGTCAGGAAAGCCAGAGGTCGGAGCCAGCCGGGCAGCAGAGTACAAAATCAGGAGGCAGAAAGCAAAGTCCAGAAACAGGCTGAGGTCAGGGGCAGGCAGCAATCCAATAGCAAAGTCCAAAACAACCCGGGTAGGTCACAGAAATCTAACAGGAACAAGCACACAGGAACACAAGCTGAAAAGACCATCAGCAATGGAGCAGGGGCAGGCTCGTTTTTATATGGTGAGCTTAACCAAGTAACAGCATCACTTCCTGTGCGATGGCAGTTGCACGGGTTTCCACGCACTTCGGGTTTGCGCACACGTCTGCGCACAATGGCACATTTTCTGTCCACTTGGAGATTTGGCTTGCGCGCATGCGCAGCTGCTATTTTGCCATTACAATCAGGCTAGCTAACAAGAGGGAGTATTTGGCCTTGTATTTTATTGAATATATTTTATTATGGGATACACTATTGGCGATTTCTTCTAAATTCCTACACTTGCGCTGAGGGAGGCAGCATCCAACAACATAGAAGCTGGTGTGCGGGAGATGCAGTTGTAGGATTTTACTCTTATGGGTATATGGATGGAGAGAGTCAGTGCCGGATTCCCCACAAGGCCACCGAGGCAGCAGGGAGCAGAGGGGCAGCAGCGGAGTGGAATCCCCTGATGCCCAGGACATGCAGTTCCGGGCGCAGGGCAGTCACCACTAAATGCTATCACACAGGGGCTTGTTAGCTCCTGTGTGATAGTGATAAGGTTAAGTAAAAAAAATTTAAAAACTGATAAAAAAAATAATTATATAAATAAAAAGTAATAAAAAAGTAAATAAATAAATAAAAATAAAAAAGTGATAAATAAGTAATAGAAAATAAAGAAACAATAACAAAAATTAAAACAAACCCTACCACCCTGCCATCCAGTTGCCATTCTCCATTGATGGGGTTGGAGGGGTTGGGGGGGTTGGCAGGGAAGGAGGGGCATTGCGGAACCTGGCCTTGGGGCAGCAGGGAGAGTAAACTCTGACCCTGGAGAGAGTGCATCCTGTGTGGAGCCAGTCTGACCATGTTTCTGGATAAATCTGACACCAGCTCAGTCTGACCTTCTTTGATTTAGAGGTCATATTGCCTGGTAAACTGTTTATTTCAGTATTGAGTGGTGACACTGCTCATTATATGTGGCAATGTGAAGGATACACTGGAGATTGAATGAAGATTTAATAAAGATTCTAGTTTTGAACTCCATTGTGGTGCATGTAGATATATTGACAGACTGTCCATAGTGCCACTTACTTCTCATCTTATAGTATTCTAAGATCATTGAGATAGTGTAGGGAAGAATCTGCAGTGGGTTGCAAGAACCCACTAATTGTGTTATCCTGTTAGTGTAGCAGGATTAACAGAAGGCTTGCAGCTGAGAGGGAATTTAAGTGTGCACAATTCATAGCCTACAAGCATTAGCAATGCCAAAAGTATGTTCAGTCTTGGCAGTCAAAGGGAATACATGTAGTTGTTAGGAACTGGAACAACTGCTGGTGGCACTGTGGTCTATTGACCTAAAGAATGCTGTTCTGGAGTCCACCAGTGGGTATCTCTCATCAGTTAGCTTCTCCTTAAAAACCTCTGTGTCCCAGTGTTTCACCTGTGTGCCCATACTCTCTATTCCACTGCACATTGTACTCATTATCCTGCTCCTGCTCCTTGTACCTTCTTCCTGACCCATGTTCTTCTAACCCTTCTGCCTGAACCTGGTTCCTGAAAAAGCTGAGAGTAACCTGTAAAGTAAAAACGTAAGCTTAAAGTCCATTTGGACCTGGTCTGTTACTGTGTTTAGGTCAGACATGGTGCTTATTAGACATGTGCACTGGCAAAAAAAATTGTTTTGTTTTCATTCAGATTTTCCGTTATTTCGTTTTTCGGGATCCGGGTCCGAAAGTTAATTCGTTTCGGGATTCGGATTCAGACAAAATTCCTTAGCAATAGTCTGTACGAACTGATGACCCGGACAAATGTTCATTGCAGCAAAGTGACATAAGGCAAAAGAAAAGGAAAAAACTTTTTTTTTTTTACAGTCTGCTGAAGAGAAAAAAAGAGTGAAGTTTCCCCCCAATTGATACCAGACCCTTTAGGTCTGGCAGGAATGTTAGGAGAGACCCCCCCCAAATAAAAAAAAGTGCATGGGTTTCCACCCAAAAGTCATACCAGGCTCTTTAGGACTGGTAGGAATTGTAAGGGGGAACCCCACCCCCACAAAATTGGTAAAAAAAAACGTGGGGTCACCCCTAAAATTCCTACCAGACCCTTAATCAGAGCACAGGCCTGGCAGGGCAGGAAAGGGGGGGCGACCGAAAGCCTTAACGAATGCTATTGTGTTCAATGACAGCTGAGAATGTCAAATGGGCAGAACGAGCCCCATGACATCATGACTCGCTCCGCCCATCTGTTTACACTCTGCCCAGAGATGACATTTTGCGGTGAGTCTTCGTCGGGTTCGGACGGGTGGTCGTCGTTCGGCGGGCGTCATGCATCGTGATTGACGCTGGATTACATCGATGGAGCAAATTTTTAAATAAAGGAATTGTCAAAAATGTAATTTTTTTTCTTCAATTAAATCATTTTTTTTCAAAAAGTGTGGTTTCTTTATTTACATTGACTTTTAACCCTTTTTTTACTCCGGTGGGGAAGAGGCCCTTGTTCCCATTGACATGGGCACACCCTCCCAATGCCGGGGGTAAGGTGCCCAGTAAGGTGCAGGGGGGGTGCTCGATCACCCCCCCCCCCCTTTCCTGCCCTGCCAGGCCTGTGCTCGGATCAAGGGTCTGGTAGGAATTTTAGGGGGAAACCCCACGCACTTTTTTAAAATGTTTAACTTGGGGGGTCCCTTTTAACATTCCTACCAGACCTAAAGGGTCTGATATCAATTGGGGGGAAACCTCACACTTTTTTTCTCTTCTGCAGACTATAAAAAAAACTTTTTTTCTTTTGTCTTATGTCACTTTGCTGCATCGAACATTCGTTCTTGCCGAAAATTCGTGGACTACCGCTAACGAATTTCGTACGACATTTTCATTATCAGAAGTCTGGATTCGTTTTCATTCGTCGTATCCGATATATCCGAATCCCCGAATAACATAAATTAATCCGAATAACGAATCTTTCCGAAACGAATCGCACATGTGTAGTGCTGATGTTTTAAAGGGTAATTCACAAAGCTGCCGAAGGACCCAGCTTTAACTTAACTGGCTCGCTAGGGTTGCAGGAGCTTTTTGGTTCAGTCAAACCAAAGGGCTGCTGTACGGGCTATTCACTATAGCCTGTGCAGCAGTCGGAGGTGGCCGAGCTCAAGGCATATGCCTCAGCTCGACTGAGCCGAAGTACAGCCGAAGCGGGGCGAACGGCCTGCTGAAGGCCAGAATTTCTCCCCGCAAATGACAGCTTGGCGGAGCTCTGCCCAATTGTTGTTTTTTTTCTTTTTGAAAAAATCTTTATTTATATTTAAATTTTACTATTAATTTACATTTTTTTAATTTTTGTAATGTTCTTTTTTTTGACTATTGTCATTGATTTTCTATTTTGCTCTGTACCACAGAGGTACCGAGCAGAAAAGCGAGCTCGGCGGCATTCGGCTATTCACTTACTGCCGTTCGGCCCCTATGTGCAGTGAGTGAGCTGACGGAGCTTCGCCTCAGCCGATCCAGATGTTGAAGTCCAGCTTTGTGAATAACCCCCTTAGTGTCAGATTTGATCTGCAGATGGGGAGAAAGGTTTTTTTTTTGTAACTATAGAAAGATAACCTAAGTTAATTAATTTACCTGCAAATGTGATGATTGATGAACGAGGGTTCATAAATTAAGATTAATCCATTGAATTATTTGACCTGAAGAGGGATGAGACTTTAATGTAATGTAGAATAAGTACAAGGATGTGATATTGTTTAAGAGATCTAATTATTAGAAGCCAAAACAGCCATTGAGAACATTGCATCATTTCCAGAAGTTAATTGTGTTTTACATTCAATAACTAAGCTAGAATTTTTTTTATTATGTATGTGTAGGTGTGTGTGGAAGTGATTGGGATGGGTAGACATCTTAGACAGTTAAAGGGGTAGCAGGTAAGCTGCTGTGAAAGAGTATTTGCAGTTTTGCTCCCCATGTTATCCCACAAGCTAGTGGGGAAGTGAAAAGGTATACCACTGCTTTGAAAACACATTTGTTAAAATCTGTGAGAAAACCGGAATCATCAGGCACACACACACCTAGAAAGCATTTGAACATTTAACTTTTTTAGATTAGTTTTTAGACATGCACCAAAGGCTGAACTTTGTGTTCTTCGTGATGATCAGCTTTCTCTTTCTTATTGAGCTTCAACTAAAGTTACATTTCTTTTCATCATTCACTAACTGACCTGCATTCCCAAGTGACTACTGCTACCTTAGTCAAACTTGATGGTAAGGTTCCACACCTCCCCTCTATGATGTTACCAGCCAAGAAGGAGTCACTATTCAGTGCATGAGGCCTTTCAAAATGAGGTTGCTTGTTGTTTGCTGCTTCTTTTAAAAATGTCACTTAATTCCAACTGGCCATTAGTCCAGACCTTCCATCTGGTGAAGAATGGATGTCTTTTTCCAGCTCCATGGACAATGTTTGGTGCAATAAAGGAGTGTTACTGCAAGATATTTTTACTTGACAAACTGCTGGGTGTGTGGTAATATATCTGTAACAGTTTTTTGGGGACCTTTCTTAAAGACGATCTCTAGGCTGCAGAAATCTTAACCCTTGCAGTGGGGCTACTCCCGCACTAAAAGGGTTAAGTGTTCATTTTAATCTAGGAGCTAAAATAACAAAGATATGTTCACCCTAACCTCAGTTTGCTGCTAGACCAGTCCCTGCAGCCTGCCACTTCCTCCACTCCAGCAATGGTATGTCCCTTGGTATTCACATGTCCAATGCAGTGTATTGGACCTGATGACTCACTGGACCTTAGACCATTGGATTGGAGGGGTGGGGGGGG
>NW_017307362.1:458432-474678 GCF_000935625.1 Nanorana parkeri
GTGTGGTGGGGGGGGGGGGGGGGGGGGGGGGTAGAGGCTGCAGGGACCAATCTAGCAGTCAGCTGGCTTTGAGATTAGGGTGAGTATTTTTTTGTTTTTTGCTATCTTGGCTCCTAGATGAAAACAAGCACTTAACCCTTGTAGTGTGGGGGTAGTTCCACTGCAGGGGTTAATATTACTGTTGCCCAGAATTTAATTTTTATTTGGGGTTCCCTTCAATGACTGGTTTCTTTTCCATTTAGCCTTAAAAGGACACTTCCCATCCATGAAAACATTAAGACATTGAATAAATGATTACCTAAATATTTGCTGAAGTAGCAGGAGCCACAAGTTTAGGTTGGGGCAGTTATTCACCCAAGGGATTAACCTTTTTATCTTGTCAGAAACATTTCACATAGTTTCTTAAATTATATAATTCACACTGTCAAAGGGAGTTTTACATATTTTTCTAACAATGAAAGTTTTGACATGAAGGCTACAACAATTTCATGGCTTCTTAATGTAACTTTCAGAATGTTTAGTTCCCATTGGCCCATCAGATCTCTGGCCCCTACAGATAACATTTATTTCCTGTATAGAAGATATGCCCCCCAAAAAGCTCACTTTTAATTCCATAGGTAACTCTATGTTATACTTGTCATACTTGTAAGGGAATGCCTTAATATCTCCCAATGCACCTTATGTGCTTATACAGCAAAATATTCTCAGACAGGAAGAGGAATCTATATAATGGAGTAGATAACCATTTTCTCTTGGCAGCTCAAGGTGGAGTCTGCAAACTGATGTCAGATAGTGTGTACTGAACATACATTTCAGATCATGAGGATTTCATAAGGGGGGCATTTAAATAAAGGGGGAGAGCTGCAACAGACAGTCGGACCTGGGTGAGTGTGAGTAAAAGCCATTTTCGTTGACGGGCTTGAAATGCAACCTAGTTGATTAATATGTTGGGTCTATATCTGAAGTTATTAGATGTTATTATAGTTTTAAATGCCATTTCATGAATTGATTCTGCTGGTGTTGTTAAAAGAAATGTACTTCTGCCAAATCAGGATCTGAGTAGCCTTTTGAAGCAGCATTGGTAAGTGAGTATTTGGTAGGCCACTAATAGCAACCAGAGAGTGGGATGTTGGAGAATTTTGAACATGGCTCCAGTTAGACTATATAGCCTTGCTCCCCTCAACTCCTCCAACATTGTAGAGAGTTAACAAGAATATGCAGACTTGTGAACAGTATAAGTTATTATGTGGGAACAATCAAAAAAGACCCTGAGAGATGCATGGTTATTTTGCCCCAAGTTAGCTTGTCATGGCTAAATAATGAGACTGGAAATTCACAGGGGGGACATTTAGTTGTCTTAATGGATAAACAAGTGAGCATAAGTGAGGGGCATGACATATGTTAATCAGCTTCTTTGCAAAATTGTATAAATACAGTATACAATTTAGATGTAAACCACATAGCACTTGCCTTTTGCTGTTAAAGTGACATGTATCAATGTTTAATAAACTTTAAATATATTTTCACCACACAGGACAGTGGCCTGGTTTCTTCTACACCATGATCTTAAAGGAAAACTGTGTGAATCTTATGGGAAAATATTTATAAACAGACCCCCACCGTGTTATTATACATGCACTATATAGGGTTTTGTACAGATATTGTAATTAGCTACATGAAACCCTGTGGGGTATGCACTGAATAGATATGTATATTAAAGGTTACATGCTATATTTAAAAAAAAAAAAAGCTCAGCATACAATAAATATACACAGACACGTGTGTTTGAACTCACCTAGGTATTCGCTGATAATGATAAATCTGAATGAACACTTGCGTTTATCACTTCCGTAGGCTTAAGGTGTTGGCATGCATAAACTTAAGATAATGGACTTCTTTCATTGGTTTTCAAGGTGGTTATATAAATGTTTTGTTAGATTATTTGGTTATCCTTGATATGCACTATGTAAAGCACTTTTGAAATGGAAGTTAATGTTACACCTATCTGAAGCCTAATATTATTAGTACAGTAACAATTATACATACAGTAGATATATAGATTTAAAGGGATGATATGTTAACTATCCTGCAGGTGTGAGAATTAGTCTGTCTTGGCAGCAAAAAGATCTGGAATCAGTACAGGGACAGTGTCAGATTTAGGTAGGCTATTCACACAAGGAATTTCGTCCGGCTCTTGATGAACTGGCAGAAATTTGCTGCGTGGGTACCGTTGTCGGGTATTCTGACAGTGGCACTGGCCCAAGGCCGCTGTGAGTTTTTTGGTCTGTGAGTATTTCTGTATTTCTCACTAGGACTTGCACTACTCTCTCCCAAAAGGGATTGCTAAAGTGCAACTGAAGCCAAAACCTTTTTTTGTAGTTTTGGATATGGATAAGAGCACCTTTTAGTTTTTTATTGCTGTCTGTGTTCCTGTTAGGGAAATTCATCCTCTCTATTTGCCCTGGTGACTGTTAGCACTGAAAGTGTAAGAAAATCTCATATTTTGGGTTGTTCCCAGAACAGGAATAGATAGGAAATCTTCCAATGGGGACTAGTTTTGGTGACCAGGATTTCCCTTTCTTTGGATGGATTTCCTCTTACTTCCTATTGTTGCTATCAGACAGGAAGTGAAGGGAAACCTCATCAATGTGTTACAAAGACAAAAAAGTTGACAAGGATTATAACTCTCTGTTGCTTAATCCAAAACTAAAAGAAATGTTTTGGCTTTAGTTGTACTTTAAGTTTTGCTTTAATGCAACTACATACATATTGACATACTCTATCCCTGAAGGAATCTGTTGATTTAGGTAGTTTCTAAGTACACAATTTATACCTACCAATCAAAATATTAAACCTTATTGTACTTTAAAGAGGTCAGAGGTCCTTATAAAAAGCTTGACTTTAAGCCCTCATTCAAACGAGTAACAGCCGGCCTGTACAGATCTGTGCTGCGTGCACGGCCGTATGGGGCCACTCCCGGGAAGGACAGGTGCTGCGTGTGATCCATCCTGTCTGTGTACGAGTACGGACACCCACACGGACGTGCAGTTAGGGTGAGCGTAGGGCGGCCTACGGCCGCATACTCCCATAGAGAAGAACAGGTTGCTGCATATAATCACACACTGCACCTGTCCTTCCCAGGAACGGCCGCGCACGCAGCACGGATCTGTACGGGCCGGCTGTTACTCGTGTGAATGAGGGCTTACTTGCTACTTTTGTTCCCCATGGTCGTTGTGTGTGTTGTAAATGAGCCACCGCTCCAAGCTCGCTCCCATGACGGACTACAATCTCATGTTTAGTTTACTAATTTGTATTGAAACTGTAGTCTACCACAGGCTTGGAGCAGTGGCTACTTCACAACACACGCAAGGACCATGGGAAACAAAAGTAGCCACCCTCCAGAAGGAAGGACAGTGTCAGCACCAATTCAGAGACGATTTGAGGATCTACAGGTTTGTGATACACACATAAGGTACAGTTTTGTTAATAGTTAAGGTACTTGCATGCATTTTTAAGATTTAACTACTTTGTTTAGAGCCAGTTTAATGTTTTCTAACAAGTTGAAAAATCTGTCTGTGCAATAATAAGTATTTCTGATAGTAAGAAACTTTCACTAATAGCCCTAAGAATGCTATTAGTGAAATGCTTGCAATATTGTCACTCACAAAGACATAGCAACTGTTGTCTTAGCTTAGTAAGGAGAATCTGCATTCACGTTAATCAACCAATCATGTCCAAGCAAAAATACTTTTTTGTTAATTTTTATTACATATGATTTGGTATTATATGTTCACTAAGCTAGCTAAACATTAATTTTCCTAAGCACACATTCTCTGTGCTTTAATGACCACCAATTTTTAAATTGAGTAAAAATTATGGTGGTAATGGCCACATTAAGAGCCCTTTCTCTTCCTTGTGCCGGAATATTTGTAATGTGGGACAGCCATGTTTGTCTTAATTCATATTTTTTATATGGATTAATGCAAGTTAATATTTTTGACATTTCCCTTTCATAAACAATAAGCCCCTGTCATAGTTCAGATGGATAATAAATATACTTTTGTAATCAACCATTCCTGTTGTCCTAAAAATGCAAAGTAATGTGGGAAAACATTACCTTATCTATTGCATTTTGTTATTTGGTAGAGTGGTAGAGTATACTGTTGTACTGCTGGTAAATGCACAAATAGGATCGGGGCTTTAATCCAACTGCAGCCAAAACATCCTTTAAGTTTTGACTAGCATACAGAAAGGTTAGAACTTCGGTTAGCTTTATATTCCTGTCTGTGTCCTCAACTTTAATACATATTTCACGGGTGTCAGACTGAACAGGAAGGAAGGGAAGCTCTCTTAATTTCCTGTCCATTTCATGAGTGTCAGACAGAACAAGAAGTGCTGGGAAATCACCCCAACGGGGGCACATGCAGAAGTTAAAGTGCATTTTCTAGCAGTGTGTTTCTTTCAGAGTGAGAAAGGTTTACTGCCTCTGTCAAAATGTTTTTGTGGCATGTGTGGGGAGATTTCCTCTCACTTCTTGGCCAGAAGACAGGTATCACATAGAATAGGAATAAAATAGAGATCATCTCTATGGAGATACAGACAGCATTTTAAACATAACAGGAAAATCTTCTCAATCAACATTTCAAATCTGAAAAACAAAAAGTTAATATATTACAACATACTAGTCCTTTGATTAGTTTTTTTCAAGCTTTTTTCCCTGTATGTGTACAGTCCTAAAACAGGTGTGCTTGTTATGAGTTGTGCAGGGACCCTGCCCTAAGCTGGAGTGTCTCTACTCCACATTTAGTTTTTGTAGTGAAGCAGTAACCATCCTGAGCTCTAAATGCAATCCTATACTCAGTAGATTCCTGTAGTATCTTCAACCTATGTCACAGGGTAAGTTTGAAGTCTTATGCATTTGCCACAAGTTACTGTAGATTAGGTAGCCGAGTTAGACAGCTACCCTTAAATATCTTCAGCCCCTCACACATGCTATTAGTGGACCTTCAAGCTGAGATCAGAAATCTGTAATAGTGGATTTTTAAGCCGAAACCAGCAACAGACTAAGCAGAACTATTCTGAAGGTGTTCCTCCTTTAGTAGCCACCTTCCTGTGTTCCCAGGTCACAACTTCCATTCCTTGGGCCTTGGCTCTTAAACTGTGTTCTCCCCAGTCAGTAGGACTTGGAGGCAAATGTCCACTGGATTCTTCTCGCCCTTACCAGGCAATTACTGGATTCCTCACTCACACATCTGCTCCAAGCAAAGCATGGAGGAGAAGGCCCTTTTAGAAGGTCTTCCCAATTATTTATCCCCTTACCAGTGTCCTTCACACTTACTGTAAGTTGCACTGGAGCATATCATCTGTAAACTACCCTCTGCCATCCCCCCATTTAATGGAGATGAAGTGATGAGGACATGTTTGTAGTCCATATTATGAGAGCAGCCTAGATGACAACCATTGCTATCTTCAAAGATACAATATAGTGAGTGAATTAGCCATCAAGGGACAGACGTATGTTATTACTAGGTGAAAATAAAAGTAAAAAAGGCTGAAAAAACTTATGCAACCACCTCATCTAAGGACTGGTAAGCTGCAAAATTTTAGTTTTTTTGGTTGAGATACACTTTAGGGTAAGAAATGCATAGGCTGTGTCATTGTGTTTAGATGGCATGGACACAACTTGTGGTGCTAGCCATAAAGTAGCATTGGACTTAGTTCAAATGTATAAGGTTGAATAAAACGTGTATAAAACATCGGAATGTGACTCTTGCAATTTAACTAGTATAGGCTTAACCAATAAAGCAATGCAACAATAATGTTGACATACAGTGTTAAAATAATCCACAGCAAATAATCAAATTTCAGCTTTCATCAGGTCAGTGGAATAACTTTCTGAGGGATTGCTTGTGTTAACTGTAATTTTCATATTAATGCTTGCCTCCGTGAATAAACCTGAATGTTTATATAAGGTATTAAATATATATTATACTGAATCCTGCTTGCGCTATTGTTCAAGAGCTGTCTACAGAGTCGAAGACTAAAGAAACTGTAGACAACACTATATTACACTGTGCTAACTTGTGTCAAGTGAAGCAGCTAAATAAGCAAGGAGTGGGAATTGTCAATAACTAATTAGCATTTTGTATATCCCCAAAAGCCTGTGAGTAGGATGCCAGTCCCCCTGCCATGTGCTGTGGTTTCCACTTTGACCCCTGTGTCATTACAGGGGTTGCAAGAAAAGCCAAAGCAATCGCCTGAGGATGCAGACATCCAACTTCTGGTTGTGTCAAATGTTAAAGAGTCTGAAAGTGAACTGCAACATAAACATGGTAGGAGACACAGGGTTTTTAAAAGGTGAGTATAAAAGCTATCCTATAGTAGGGAACTGGTCTTTCATTTTTCAAGCTTTAAAGGGTCTGTCCACCAAAAAAATTATATTTTTTGACTGGCTTATTATATATCTTTGAATAATCCAATTTTGAGATTTCCCTACTATGATTCCTATGTTCTGTTAATTGCCACCTTTCTACTAGAAGATTTTTCATGCCTCATAATATAGCATAAATAAATAATCCTAGATGGAGAGTACGAATGGTCACAGCATGTCAGGGTACTAGGGGGCTTACCTCTACTCAGGGTGGCCATGTGCGGTGGGGGGCACAAGTTTCCCTTCCTGGCAGGACCCCTGGTACCAGGATTGCAATTACGCATGCGCGACAAGTGGACATGCTGCACGTGCAGGCACGGGGACGCGCACGTAGTGTGCCTGTAACTGGTGTCAGGTGTGATCCTTGCTGGGGGAGGTTCCCAGCACACACCCTCTGCCTCTCTCTCGCCATTGGCTCCTGATGGAGAGGCTACCTGGTTGCCTCGGTAGCCGGGGAGTGGTCTCAATCCTCCACTGAGTATAAAAGCCCAGTCAGAGCCCTGGCTCATTGCTGAGTTATTCTATCCCTATGGTGTGATCTCCCACCTCCCTGTGCCTTGAACCTGTCTTTAGTCCTGAACCTCTGCTTGGACTCCTGATTACCGACCCTTTGGCTTACCCTTCCGTTACTGAAACTAGCTGCCTGCCTCGACCCGGATTGGACCTGACTATTCTTCTTGGATTTTCCCTGTGTACCACGACCTCGGATTTGGGCTTGCCGCCCCTGCCAAGGGGTTCCACTCATGGCCCAGCCGTACCTCCCTGTAACAGCAGGTATACTGACTCAGAAACTCATGCGCACATATCTCACTAATAGAGCCTCTATGCAATATTATAAATAGACAGGCTATTTAACTCTTCAGCATCGACCAAAATCTGATTTATCACTTTTGGGTGGGCTGACCATTTAAATAATGGATTATAAAATGTTATCTTTACTTATTATGAACTGGATCAGAAAATGTCAAATCAAAAGCTATTTAATACAGAAAAAATTATTTCACCGAAGACATCAATTAAAGCCCTTCAATAGACAGAGTATGATGAAGAACATATGAGTCACTCCCTTCTTCTCCATGTAATATTTTTTCAATTGGCACATTGTTGATGGCTTGCCTTGAGTCATTCAGTTCTTCTGGCAAAGGATCTGGTAAAGAAATTGGTATTGGGACAAATTGTGGGCTTTGGAATGTGGTTGCTGTTGCTTGGTAGGGTATAGAATGAGTTGCTGTTGGCAAGGATGGAATTGGCTGAGCCCATGGGAAGTAAGTTAGCGAAGCTTGCTGATCGGCATATTCTAACTGAGTAGCAACACACTGAGTGCTATTTCGTGTCTGCAAAGAAAACATATTTTATAATTACATCACAGAATTTAAAAAAACACACAATATGAAATTGTCACATTAACCCATCAAAATATGCTAATTCTGGCCATAGGTATCATTTCTATTGCCATATTTTATATTACCCTGAAATAGACTAAAATGAAGTTAAGATATTTTTAAAACTAATCACTAAAATCTCATCAAAGTTTTAATATGTTAATGTAATTCCAAACGGTGTTTTCAATCCATTTAAATACTCAGAAAGGAGGATATTTCCCCAGTGGGGTGTGCAAATGCCCAAAGAGGGAAAGGAAGAGGGGCTTTTTAGAAAACAATCCCAGACCTCAGAGATAAAATCTTAGAAAAATATTTATTTGAAATATCGTTTTGAACATTATAAAAAAAAAAAAAAAGATCAAAGAAAAATCACAGATAAAACATATGCGGATGCATTCACCATCCGGTGACGATACCGTACAGTTATAGGATCTGCAGTTGCTTGTTTTCGAAATTACATGAGTGCTCCTGTATGTCCCAACATGTTTTGCCCAAACGGGGCTTCTTCAGGGGAAGAGAGCAGAGGAAAAATATATATGTGTCCTGGAGTAGAAAATAGGAAAAACCCACATGTGATGAGATTAGGGAGCCGCACCTAATTTTATAGCAGAATCATCATTTACATTCATTAAGCCAATCATATTAGATGCAATAATATTAAAGATAGAATGTTGGATGCTTACGTATATATGTCTTCACGATCAATTGATCAAAAGGCACAAGGACACGAATGTGATAGGAGCAACTGTTTTGTGTTCAGACCGGAATTGATTCTGTCGAGCAGGGATTGCCACACACGAAGCAGGTGGAGGGGTCGCGTTGGAGATAGCACACTGTAATCGTCAGGCGAGAGGCAGCAACAGCAGACGTTGTTAGATTCGAGGCTATAATGTTCTGCTAAAATTACATATGTGTAGTGGTCATTAGTTCCAAGGGGGAGTAAGCGACAGAAAAGGGAGGAAAAAAGGAAAAGCGAAGAGGACAGGGGTGATGAAAAACTAGTATATGGGAATTTATGTGATAGACGTAGGAATGTAATAATATCTATGTGTAAAAGTGTGTAAATTAAATGTGGGGTAATGGAAGGGGTAATGACGAATGTAAAGATGAATTGAATGAAATAAGTCCTTATTGAGTGGTCAAACATAGGGGGAAAGTGGTAATGGTTAAAGATAGTTAGTAAAGACAAAGGTAATTGTGGAGAGAGGAATAATCTCTAAGATTGAATGTGAAATAAAGGGAGAGTCATCATTAATTGATTGGAAACACTGGTGGTAAAAAAGTGGAACACAATTGAGTGAGCCAAAAAGTATGCCATAGAGGACAAAAAACAGAAACAGAAACAGAAACAATCGTGATAAAAAGTATCAAATCATCCGAAAAATGGCCAGCGGTGAGATAAGGGTCCCATGGTTGTATACTATAAATGCTCAGTGAAAACTCAAGAGTGATTGTAGATGAAGAAACTAAGTGAGTCAGATAAAGTTACTTAAAAGGAGGTTGAATACTGTGAACCGCAAAAAAAATGGGACCATTATAGGGCACTATACTTGCGAAACGACGGGGGTGGTGTACTTGATGCTATGTGAGTGTAAGGCCTTCTATGTAGGTAAAACTATAAGACCTTTTAAGAAACGCATCAATGATCACATCTACCTTATAAACAACGGCAAGTTAACCACCCCCGTCTCTCGCCATATAGGCCTTAATCATAATTTTGATTCTAAAAAAATCTCTTTCTCTATTCTTGAGCATATACCCGAAAACATTCGGGGTGGAGATCGAGATAAACTTTTACTCCAAAAGGAGACAAAATAGATATACTATCTTAATGCCACAAACTTCCCTGGTCTCAACGAAACCATAAGCTATAGAGCCTTCCTTCAGTAGCATCTACATGGATACATATCCATGCAGTAATGATCTTCTCTAAGACAAAGTCAGTATATGAATACCAAATACACCTTACGTGTCAAAAAACCTTCCTCTCCCTTCCCACACACCCTCTCCCCTCGTCCTTCCCCTTTACAATAACGTAAGTAATATAAACAACAACTCTGCCTGAAACCACACAGCTCTTCAGTCCTATTAAAATGATGAAATGATGTAACTGTATATATACTCTGATGTTGTGATATTATAAGTTATATATACCCCAGTAGAACCGTTCTAGAATACCATCATTCATGTATGTTTAGATATAGAAACCTTTGCATATACTGTCATTCTGACCTTTTATATCTGTATAAATCTAGATATAAGTTAATACCAATATATAATATATTGTTTTTTCTCATAAAAATTGCAAAAAAATTGTAAACAATACTAGTCTAAGATGCTTGTCAAATTGTATACACGCTCCGATATATTTTTGAGAATATTTTTTGCTTGGGATATGGGCCTCCGGCCCCTCCCCCTCCTTATTTCTAATCTCTAATACATATATATATATATGCAAAAACTCAGTGTTTTCCGATTATGGAGCTGCACTCTATTGAAATGCTACTCATATACAATGGTAAAATGTTCTCTTCATACTAAAACATCTTTTATCCTGATCACCAAACCCTTAACCAATGTTTATTATTTATAAATATTTATGAGAACTGATCTGTAACTTTTGATTCTTTGAAAGGGACCTCGCTGCGGTTCTTGTCGGGAGCTGTGCTGCCACAGTACATTCTTTGTGTGGAGAGGTCGTGGAGAAGCTTTGGGTGATCTGCCATTCAGTGGTTGGAACCTGGGCATATATACACACATTTAATCACCTGAAGAAAGTAAATGTATTTTTTTGTCACAGCTATCGTGACTGTCAAGGATTGGATATCCAATTATGTTGATTCCACCGGGATCTCGTTTCCCTTTCTGCCCTAAGATCGAGGCTGTACATTTAAATACTCAGCTCTCATTGATCTTGCCATGACGGTCCTTGTTCAGGCACTTCCAGAGTGACAACTCTCTGTCAATTGGTATCCTTCATTGTCACCATGTTACATGCACCCCTGGTAGAGACTAAAAGTAGACATGCCGCTAAAACATTGCACAGGCAAGGTCCACTGTTGTCTTTATCAGGAAACCTGATCCTGAGCAATGATGTGGAAGCCATGAATTGAATGAATTTGGAAAGAGTGCATGTACACAGGAAGTGGCTGAAAGAGGCTGGAGGACATGAGTAGCACTAAAATGCAACAAAGGGTGTTAAAAAAGGTAAAACAAACAGTATTTATCAAGTAAAACTCTGGCAATTGTTTATGATAGACAATGCTTTAGTAAATTAAATGTTGTTCAGTTAGGTTTTAGATGTACAATCCTTGCCAAACGTTTTGAGAATGACACAAATATTCATTTTCACAAAGTCTGCTGCTTCAGTTTATATGAAGGCAATTTCTATATACTCCAGAATGTTATGATGAGTGATCAGATCAATTGCAATTAATTGCAAAGTCCCTCTTTGACATGAAAATTAACTTAATCCACCCAAAAAAACATTTCCACTGCATTTCAGCCCTGCCACAAAAGGACCAGCTGACATCATGTCAGTGATTCTCTTGTTAACATAGGTGTCAGTGTTGACGAGGACAAGGCAGGAGACCACTCTGTCATGCTGATTGAGTTAGAATAACAGACTGGAAGCTGTAAAAGGGGGGTGGTGCTTGAAATCATTGTTCTTCCTCTGTAAACCATGGTTACCTGCAAGGAAACACGTGCAGTCATCACTGCTTTGCACAGAAAGCAATTCACAGGCAAGGATATTGCTGCTACTAAGATTGCACCTAAATCAACCATTTATCGGATCATCAAATTCAGAAAAAACTGAAGCAGCAGACGTTGTGAAAATTAATATTTGTGTCATTCTCAAAACTTTTGGCCAGGACTGTACTTTAGTTAGGCTTGCAATAATGGCAGTCAATTGATGAGCAACTTTTTAACAGCAATTGAAGGATGATGAGAGACCCACTAAGTCTGTTCTTCTCATACCTTTTCCTCCTTTTCAAACTTCTTGTTACTTGTAACCATATAAGTGTTAGCAAAGAAGAATGCTACACTTGTTTAGCATCTAAGGAAAGCATTGCCTACAACTTTGTTGCTTCTACTGTATATACATCTAGCTATTGCATGTTTCTGCAGCTACAGTACAAACAAATAGCTACATGTTGCTGGGCATACCGAATGGCCCACTTAGATCTAAAACTGGCTTTCTTAGACCAGATTAATTGTTTATTTCTAACCATGAGTACATTGTTTGGTGTAGTTCAACAATGAAAATAAGGCACCAGGAATCATTTAAACCATAGCAAAGCTGTAAAAGGGGTTATTTCTAATTGAAATATCTTTTTAAGGTGTCTGTTTCATTCTTTTACTTTATTTGCTATATAGTAAACAGGGTTAAGATCCAAAGGATACCTTTTTCCACTTCCCTGGGATCAAACATGATATCTTACCTTCCACTGTTGTTGGCACATAAGCTTCCTTGTTATGACATTGAAGGTACATATGAGTCTAGCACTTGTTAGCACTTGGCTGGAGTTTTGAGGAGAAGACTTATAGGTTATCAATACCACTACTAGTCATAAAGAAAAATCTATTTTATAGTGTGCAGTAGCTCTGGCTAGGCAGCTGTTGGGGCCTTAAGAAGTGCCTTGAGTAGGAACATAGAGCATTTAGGGATACGATTGATTTTTTTATTCTGTAGCAGGAATCAGAAGTTAGTTGTAAAAGGGCCTCAAGGCCTGATAAAGGGAGTACTGTAGAAACTTCCAAAAAATGGGGGTATTTTATCATGGATTTTTTATGAGAAAATAAATCATTTTGGACTCTAATATCATTGGAATGGCAATTGATGGCTATTATGTACACCCAAAGCTGCAATAGATTCTGAGGGGTTGATTTACTAACCTAAAACACACACACACACCAGGTGTGTGTGATTTTCACACAGCAAAACGTATTTATCAACCAAAAAGTCTCTAAAAGCATATTTCCACTAATGCCATATATGGAAAAATCATGCACATGATGCATATATAATGCTGCTTCACAGTTTAGACAAAAATGGTTAGCTCATGCATTTACATTCCTGCATTCATCAACGCAAGCAACATAACATAGAGCTAATTTACACCACATTACCTTGCAATTCATTGCAGGGCTTTGAACAACACACCTGCTGGGTGTGTACACACTACAAAGGTGTTTCGATTCCTCCCATAGATCATGCTGGGAGGGAACACACTACAGAGGTGTATACACGTTCGTGGTGTGTTTAAAAGGTTAGTAAATCAACCCCTGAGACTCTGAGCCAAGACAAGTCCGCTGATCAGGAATTCTGACTTCCAAATGGTCAGGAAGAAAGCATTCTGACACAGAGGTCAGCAATAAGAGCCTTCTCTAAGCTACAATATGAATGCATGATGTAAATATTACTCATCTTCTGGTAAACCTATAACACGTAATATGCCAAAATAGGATGAATCTGTGTCCAATTTTAATACCCAGTCAGGGAAATTACAAAAACAAGATTTTTATACGCAAGTGAGCACAACTTTACTTAATCCACTAGTTAAGTGAATATTCACTTTGCTAAGTGATCAGGTTAAATGTCTTAAGTAAATCAACCCCAGTAAGTAATGATGCCTACGCCAAAACATTGTAACAATTACTGATGTGCAATCTGATAATTGAAAAGCAATCTATTTTTGACCTAAAAATTATGACTAAATTAAATATTTCCTTTTTACCAAAATTGAACATAATTGTTCATCTATTTCAAAAATAAAAAAAATAATGACAGATTATTATACATACATCCACATTTACAAAAACGCTGTAACGCTGTTTTCCCAGGAATGTAGTAAACGCATACTTACTGTAAAATTTGTTAGAAGAGGCTGTGAAGTATATGTTAACACAGAAGGTGGGCCAACCACTGTATAACCTTGACACATTGGCTGAACATACATATCCGTTGTATAAGGACAGCTAACACTTTCATGAGAAATGTACTCTGGACATGTTGTCCACTGCGTTAAGGGTTGAAAAGAGGGTGGTTGTGAAATCAATCCAGCGTACAAGATGCTTTCATCATGGATAGGCAATGCTGTTGTTGTAGCATCCAGATCAACATAGGACATGTCAGTGGAGCTTGAGACTGCTAATACAACAGGAATTAAAGTTTAATAGTACAGGATGTTTCAACAACAAATTATAAATTGAACCCAGTATCCTAACCTTCTTGATTCAGCATGTAGGTATTTGACCCTGTAAAATGTTGATACAGACACATGGGGGGTGATTTACTAACCTAAACACACGCACGCACTAGGTGCGTGTGATTTTTACACAGCAAAACGTATTTATCAACCAAAAAGTCTCTAAAAGCATATTTCCACTAATGCCATATATGGAAAAATCATGCACATGATGCATATATAATGCTGCTTCACAGTTTTGACAAAAATGGTTAGCTCATGCATTTACATTCCTGCATTCATCAACGCAAGCAACACAATGTAGAGCTAATTTACACAACATCACCTTGCAATTCATGCAGGGCTTTGCACAACACACCTGCTGGGTGTGTACACACTACAAAGGTGTCTAGATTCCACCAATAGATCATGCTGGGAGGGAACACACTACAGAGGTGTATACTTGTTCGTGGCGTGTTTATAAGGTTAGTAAATCAACCCCTAAATCTCAACACTGATAAATATGATATTAGCCATTTTGGGGACATATATGCATTTACTGTATAATTAAACTGGCCCTAGATATAGGAAACTTTGTTCTTCCAGTGGAAGTATGGGCAATATAAAAAAATACATAATTTATACAGTCTGTTACTAGTATAAATACAACAGTTTTTGTTTTTTCAGAGTCCCCCCGTAACATAGTTTCATTACCCATTGATCTGGCCAGTAGGCCCATTATTTTTCAAGTTCTTTTACAGGGTAAGCTGCCCATCAAAAGTGGCAAGGCCCACTTTAAGTATAGGTCAACTTTAAGGGTTACACTAAAGACAAAGGTTGGGTTAAAACTGAAATTCGGGCACAAACACTTTAATTTCAATATATTTCTCAATAGTAATAGACAGTTTTGCTAGATATTATCAAATAAAAGTAGCAGTGACATTATCACTGTGCTTCACACAACCTACTACAGGTTTCCTGAAGATAACGAGAGGAGAGGGGCAGACTCAAGGTCAGCCACTCTTCACAAGGAGAGAGAGAGGGGCAGTGACAACTGTACATGGCCTCATTTGCTCAATAAAAAAGTGTACCTGACCGACTGTACAAGAACAAAGATGGGCCCTATACACATACCTAACTACTAAGTAACGGCAAAACTTTGCAATGCTATTTTATGCATTGCCTGACAGGCTTAGTGCAACATGGATGGTATAATAGTAGGAGATTGTGCCTGCTAAGGAATTTCACCTCCTGAACCTGGAAAAAGGGGGTGGGGCATAATTAACACTTTTGTGTTGCTACATACAGATATCCCCAGTAACATTCTGTTTTACATTTAGCATAGAAAATTAAATAAAAAATAAATAAATACTTTTTTTGGTTTATAAATTACCTACTGGTGTGTAGGATGGATATGTCTGGAAAGTTGATGTCACCTGGAAACATACATCAACAATGTTTTCATATCAGACTGATATATATTGAATTACACAATTAAACAAATAATGAAACATCTAACGAGAGATAAATATACAATATTAACAAATAATATAAGGTTTATATTTGTAGATTTGTAAAGTAGGTTAGAATGTTTTTTAATGGCTTGGTGACACTATTCTGCATTCATGTTCATCACTTTTTTATGTATATATAATCGTTTGCATGTATTTTGTAGTTCTCCATCAGGTCCCTCTCTGGTGATTGACAGCAGAGGGCGGGTGCAATAGCTAGTTTGCTATTGGCTATTGCAAAGTGAAATAGCCAATAGGAATCTAGCTATGCATTCCTATGGTGTGTTTTGTTTTTTTGACGGCAGCAGAACCGCTCGGCCAATAGAAAACAGTTGGGCTGAGCTAGCTGTCACTGCTAGCTCGACACAATCGTTTTCTAATATTTTTTTCTACTTTTTAAACTATTTTTCTATTCTGCTCAGTTCTACATAGGGACCGGGCAGAACAGTCAAGCCGAATGCCACTCAGGGGCATTCGGCTATTTACTCACTGCTGTTTGGCATCTATGAGAATAGACCGAACAGCAGCGAGTAGCCTGCCGGAGGTTCGGCTGAGCCGATCCAGATGTTGGGTCGGCTGAGTCGAACTCCAACTAAGTGTATAGACCCCTTAATATCTAACTAAAAGCTGTAGCATCACATCAAAACAAATCCTCTTTTCTTAGTAGCAAGTAATCACTTTATTCTTACTGTTAGGGTATGTGAACTGGATGTGATTATAGCATATAGTTTATAC